>NC_053036.3:469748602-470048606 GCF_002575655.3 Aegilops tauschii subsp. strangulata | reverse complement strand
GTCATATTTTGTTCTAAGTATTGAGTTGTAATTTTGAGTTGTAAGTAAATAAAAGTGTGATGATCATCATTATTAGAGCATTGTCCCAAGTGAGGAAAGGATGATGGAGACTATGATTCCCCCACAAGTTGGGATGAGACCTCGGACGAAAAGAAAAAAAATAAAAAAAGAGGCCATAAAAAGAAAGAGAAAAAGGCCCAAATACAAAAAAATGAGAGAAAAAGAGAGAAGGGACAATGTTACTATCCTTTTACCACACTTGTGCTTCAAAGTAGCACCATGATCTTCATGATAGAGAGTCCCCTATGTTGTCACTTTCATATACTAGTGGGAATTTTACATTATAGAACTTGCTTGTATATTCCAATGATGGGCTTCCTCAAAATGCCCTAGGTCTTCGTGAGCAAGCGAGTTGGATGCACACCCACTTAGTTTCTTTTGTTGAGCTTTCATACACTTATAGCTCTGTGCATCCGTTGCATGGCAATCCCTACTCACTCACATTGATATCTATTGATGGGCATCTCCATAGCCCGTTGATACGCCTAGTTGATGTGAGACTATCTTCTCCATTTTGTCTTCTCCACAACCACCATTCTATTCCACATATAGTGCTATGTCCATGGCTCACGCTCATGTATTGCATGAAGATTGAAAAAGTTTGAGAACATCAAAAGTATGAAACAATTGCTTGGCTTGTCATCGGGGTTGTGCATGATTAAACACTTTGTGTGATGAAGATAGAGCATAGCCAGACTATAAGATTTTGTAGGGATAACTTTCTTTGGCCGTTATTTTGAGAAGACATGATTGCTTTGTTAGTATACTTGAAGTATTATTATTTTCATGTCAATATTAAAATTTTGTCTTGAATCTTTCGGATCTGAACATTCATGCCACAAAAGGAAATTACATTGAGAAATATGCTAGGTAGCATTCCACATCAAAAATTCTGTTTTTATCATTTACCTACTCGAGGACGAGCAGGAATTAAGCTTGGGGATGCTTGATACGTCTCGAACGTATCTATAATTTTTTATTGTTCCATGCTATTATATTATCTGTTTTGGATGTTTAATGGGCTTTACTAAGCACTTTTATATTATTTTTGGGACTAACCTACTAACCGAAGGCCCAGTGCAAATTGCTGTTTTTTTTGCCTATTTCAGTGTTTCGAAGAAAAGGAATATCAAACGGAGTCCAAACGGAATGAAACCTTCAGGAGAGTTATTTTTGGAACAAACGTGATCCAGAGGACTTGGAGTGGATGTCAAGAAAGAAGCGAGGAGGCCTCGAGGCAGGGAGGCGCGCCTGTCCCCTGGGCGCGCCCCCACCCTCGTGGGCCCCTCGCAGCTCCACCGACCTACTTCTTCCTCCTATATGTACCCATATACCCCGAAAACATCCAGGAGCACCACGAAACCCTATTTCCACCGCCGCAACCTTCTATACCCGTGAGATCCCATCTGGGGCCTTTTCCGGCGCTCCGCCGGAGGGGGAATTGATCATGGAGGGCTTCTACATCAACACCATAGCCTCTCCGATGATGTGTGAGTAGTTTATCACAGACCTTCGGGTCCATAGTTATTAGCTAGATGGCTTCTTCTCTCTCTTTGGATCTCAATACAAAGTTCTCCTCGATCTTCTTGGAGATCTATTCGATGTAATTCTTTTTGTGGTGTGTTTGTCGAGATCCGATGAATTGTGGGTTTATGATCAAGATTATCTATGAACAATATTTGAATCTCCTCTGAATTCTTTTATGTATGATTGGTTATCTTTGCAAGTCTCTTCGAATTATCGGTTTGGTTTGGCCTACTAGATTGATCTTTCTTGCAATGGGAGAAGTGCTCAGCTTTGGGTTCAATCTTGCGGTGTCCTTTGGGCAACAAGGCACGTATTGTATTGTTGCCATCGAGGATAAAAAGATGGGGTTTATATCATATTGCTTGAGTTTATCCCTCTACATCATGTCATCTTGCCTAATGCGTTACTCTGTTCTTATTAACTTAATACTCTAGATGCATGCTGGATAGCGGTCGATGTGTGGAGTAATAGTAGTAGATGCAGAATCGTTTCGGTCTACTTGTTGCGGACGTGATGCCTATATACATGATCATGCCTAGATATTCTCATAATTATGCACTTTTCTATCAATTGCTCGACAGTAATTTGTTCACCCACCGTAAGACTTATGCTATCTTGAGAGAAGCCACTAGTAAAACCTATGGCCCCGGGGTCTATTTTCCATCATATAAGTTTCCAATCTATTTTTACTTTGCATTCTTTACTTTCAATCTATATCATAAAAATACCAAAACATATTTATCTTATTATCTCTATCAGACCTCACTTTTGCAAGTGGCCGTGAAGGGATTGACTGTTGGGGAACGTAGCAATAATTCAAAATTTTCCTACGTGTCACAAAGATCAATCTAGGGGATACTAGCAACGAGAGATAGAGTGGGAATGCATCTTCATACCCTTGAAGATCGCTAAGCGGAAGCGTTACAAGAACGCGGTTGATGGAGTTGTACTCGCGGCGATTCAAATCGCGGAAGATCCGATCTAGCGCCGAACGGACGGTGCCTCCGCGTTCAACACACGTACAGACCGGGGACTTCTCCTCCTTCTTGATCCAGCAAGGGGAGAGGAGAAGTTGAGGGAGAGCTCCGGCAGCACGACGGCGTGGTGGTGGTGGAGCTCGTGGTTCTCCAGCAGGGCTTCCCCAAGCACTACGGAGGAGGAGGAGATGTATGAGGAGGAAGGGGCTGCACCAAGGGAAGGGTGTGGCTGCCCTCCCACCCCCTCACTATATATAGGGGGAACGGGAGAGGGGGCCGGCCCCTCTAGATGGATCTAGAGGAGGAGGCGGCGGCCAGGGGAAACCCTAGATGGGTTTGGGCGCCCCCACCCCCTAGGAAACTTGCCCCCCAAGCCGGGAGGGGCGGCTGCCCTACGGGTAGCGCCCCCACCTCTCCAGGTTACGTGAGATGGGGTGGGAGGGGCGCTCAGCCCCTTAGTGGGCTGATGTGCCCCCTCCCCTTGGCCCATAAGGCCCCCCAACGCTTGCCGGGGCCTCCGAAACCCCTTTCAGACACGCTGGTCATCACCTGGTACCCCCGGAACAATTCCGGACTCCAATACCCTTCGTCCAATATACCGATCTTCACCTCCGGACTATTCCGGAGCTCCTTGTCATGTCCGGGATCTCATCCGGGACTCCGAACAACCTTCGGTAACCACATACTATTCCCATAACAACTCTAGCTTCACCGAACCTTAAGTGTGTAGACCCTACAGGTTCGGGAACCATGCAGACATGACCGAGACGTTCTCCGGCCAATAACCAACAGCGGAATCTGGATACCCATGTTGGCTCCCACATGTCCCACGATGATCTCATCGGATGAACCACGATGTTGGGGATTCAATCAATCCCGTATACAATTCCCTTTGTCAATCGGTACGTTACTTGCCCGAGATTCGATCGTCGGTATCCCAATACCTCGTTCAATCTCGTTACCAGCAAGTCACTTTTACTCGTTCCGTAACACATCATCCCGTGATCAACTCTTTGGTCACATTGAGCTCATTATGATGATGTCCTACCGAGTGGGCCCAGAGATACCTCTCCGTCACACAGAGTGACAAATCCCACTCTCGATTCGTGCCAACCCAACAGACACTTTCAGAGATACCCGTAGTGTGCCTTTATAGCCACCCAGTTACGTTCTGACGTTTGGCACACCCAAAGCATTCCTACGGTATCCGGGAGTTGCACAATCTCATGGTCTAAGGAAATGATACTTGACATTAGAAAATCTTTAGCAGACAAACTACACGATCTTGTGCTATGCTTAGGATTGGGTCTTGTCCATCACATCATTCTCCTAATGATGTGATCCCGTTATCGACGGCATCCAGTGTCCATGGTCAGGAAACCGTAACCATCTATTGATCAACGAGCTAGTCAACTAGAGGCTTACTAGGGACATATTGTGGTCTACGTATTCACACATGTATTACGGTTTCCAGTTAATACAGTTATAGCATGAACAATAGACAATTACCATGAACAAGGAAATATAATAATAGCCATTTTTACTATTGCCTCTAGGGCATATTTCCTAGAGTCTCCTACTTGCACTAGAGTCAATAATCTAGTTCACATCACTATGTGATTGTAATGAATCCAACACCCAGTGGGTTTGATCATATCTCGCTTGTGAGAGAGGTTATTAGTCAATGGGTCTGAACCTTTCAGATCCGTGTGTGCTTTACTAATCTCTATGTCATCTTGCAAATGCAGCTACCACGCGCTATTTGAAACTATTCCAAATAACTGCTCTACTATACGAATCCGGTCTACTACTCAGAGTCATCCAGATTAGTGTCAAAGTTTGCATCGGCGTAACCCTTTACGACGAACTCTTTTACCACCTCCATAATCGAGAAAATTCCTTAGTCCACTAGTTACTAAGGATAACCTTGACCGCTGTCCTGTGATCCATTCCTGGATCACACTTGTACCCCTTGACTGACTCATGGCAAGGCACACTTCAAGTGCGGTACACAGCATAGCATACTGTAGAGCCTACGTTTAAAGTATAGGGGACGACCTTCGTCCTTTCTCTCTCTTCTGCTGTGGTCAGGTCTTGAGTCTTACTCAATACTCACACCTTATAACACAGCCAAGAACTCCTTCTTTGCCAATCTATTTTGAACTCCTTCAAAATCTTGTCACGGTATGTGTTCATTTGAAAGTACTATTAAGCGTTTTGATCTATCCTTATAGATCTTGATGCTCAATGTTCAAGTAGCTTAATCCAGGTTTTCCATTGAAAAACACTTTTCAAATAACCCTATATGCTTTCCAGAAATTCTACATCATTTCTGATCAACAATATGTTAACAACATATACTCATCAAAAATTCTATAGTGCTCCCACTCACTTCTTTGGAAATACAAGTTTCTCATAAAATTTGTATAGACCCAAAATCTTTGATCATCTCATCAAAGCGTATATTCCAATTCCGAGATGCTTACTCCAGTCCTTAGAAGGATTGCTGGAGCTTTGCATACTTGTTAGCATCTTTCAGGATTGACAAAACCTTCTGGTTGTATCACATACAACCTTTCCTCAAGAAAATCGTCGAGGAAACAATGTTTTGACATCCTATCAGCAAGATTTCATAAATAATGCAGCAACTGCTAACATAATTCCAACAGACTCTTGGCAACGCTACGAGTGAGAAAGTCTCATCGTAGTCAACTCCTTGAACTTGTCGGAAAACATCTTAACGACAAGTCGAGCTTTCTTAATGGTGATACTTACCATCATTGTCCGTCTTCCCTTTTAAAATCCATCTGGACCAATAGCCTTACGACCATCAAGTAGTTCTTCCAAAGTCTATACTTTGTTTTCATACATGGATCCTCTCGGATTTTATGGCCTCGAGCCATTCGTCGGAATCCGGGCCCACCATCGCTTCTCCATAGCTCGTAGGTTCATTGTTGTCCAGCAACATGACTTCCAAGACATGATTACCGTACCACTATGAAGTAGTACGCATCCTTGTCGACCTATAGGGTTTGGTAGTGACTTGATCTGAAGTTTCATGATCACTATCACCAGCTTCCACTTCAATTGGTGTAGGCGCCACATGAACAACTTCTTGTGCCCTGCTGCACACTAGTTGAAGTGACGGTTCAATAACCTCATCAAGTCTCCACCATCCTCCCACTCAATTCTTTCGAGAGAAACTTTTCCTCGAGAAAGGACCCGATTCTAGAAACAATCACTTTTGCTTCCGGATCTGAAATAGGAGGTATACCCAACTGTTTTGGGTGTCCTATGAAGATGCATTTATCCGCTTTGGGTACGAGCTTATCAGGCAAAAAACTTTTCAGATAAGCGTCGCAGCCCCAAACTTTTAAGAAACGACAACTTAGGTTTCTCTAAACCATAGTTCATACGATGTCATCTCAATGGGATTACGTGGTGCCCTATTTAAAGTGAATGCGGTTGTCTCTAATGCCTAACCCATAAACGATAGTGGTAATTCGATAAGAGACATCATGGTATGCACCATATCCAATAGGGTGCAGCTATGATGTTCGGACACACCATCACACTATGGTGTTCTAGGCGGTATTAGTCATGAAACAATTTCCACAATGTCTTAATTGTGTACCAAACTCGTAACTCAGATATTTATCTCTATGATCATATCATAGACATTTTATCCTCTTGTCACGATGATCTTCAACTTCACTCTGAAATTACTTGAAACTTTCAATATTTCAGACTTGTGTTTCATCAAGTAAATATACTTAGAATCTACTCAAATCATCTGTGAAGTAAGAGCATAACGATATTCACTGCGTGCCTCAGCACTCATTGGATTGCACACATCAAATGTATTACTTCCAACAAGTTGCACTTTTGTTCCATCTCACTGAAAACGAGGCCTTTCAGTCATCTTGCCCATGTGGTATGATTTGCATGTCTCAAGTGATTCAAAATCAAGTGAGTCCAAACGATCCATCTGCATGGAGTTTCTTCATGCATATATACCAATAGACATGGTTCGCATGTCTCAATCTTTTCAAAAACGAGTGAGTCCAAAGATCCATCAACATGGAGCTTCTTCATGCGTTTTATACCAATATGACTAAAATGGCAGTGCCACAAGTATGTGGTACTATCACTACTATCTTATATCTTTTGGCATGAACATGTGTATCACTACGAGCGAGATTCAATAAACCATTCATTTTAGGTGCAAGACCATTGAAGGTATTATTCAAATAAACAGAGTAACCATTATTCTCCTTAAATGAATAATCATACTGCGATAAACATAATCCAATCATGTCTAGGCTCAACGCAAACACCAAATAACAATTATTTACGTTTAACACCAATCTCGATGGTAGATGGAGCATGCGATGCTTGATCACATCAACCTTGGAAACACTTCCAACACATATCGTCATCTCACCTTTAGCTAGTCTCTGTTTATTCCGCAACTTTTATTTCGAGTTACTAACACTTAGCAACCGAACCGGTATCTAATACCCTGGTGCTACTAGGAGTACTAGTAAAGTACACATTAATATAATGTATATCCAATATACTTCTGTCGACCTTGCCAGCCTTCTCATCTACAAAGTATCTAGGGTAGTTCTGCTTCAGTGACCGTTCCCCTCATTTTAGAAGCACTTAGTCTCGGGTTTGGGTTCAACCTTGGGTTTCTTCACTAGAGCAGCAACTGATTTGCCATTTCATGAAGTATCCCTTCTTGCCCTTGCCCTTCTTGAAACTAGTGGTTTTACTAACCATCAACAATTGATGCTCCTACTTGATTTCTACTTTCGCGGTGTCAAACATCGCGAATAGCTCAAGGATCATCATATCTATCCCTGATATGTTATAGTTCATCATGAAGCTCTAGTAGCTTGGTGGCAGTGACTTTGGAGAACCATCACTGTCTCATCTGGAAGAGAACTCCCACTCGATTCAAGCGATTGTAGTACTCAGACAATCTGAGCACATGCTCAACGATTGAGTTTTTCTCCCTTAGTTTGCAGGCTTAAGAAACTTGTCGGAGATCTCACACCTCTTGACGTGGGCACGAGCCTGAAATCCCAATTTCAGCTCTTGGAACATCTCATATGTTCCGCGACGTTTCAAAATGTCTACGGTGCCTCAATTCTAAACCGTTTAACATTACGCACTGAACTATCACGTAGTCATCAAAACTTGTATGTCAGATGTTCGCAACATCCATAGAAAACGTTCGAGGTTCAGCACACCGAGCGGTGCATTAAGTACATAATCCTTCTGCGCAGCAATGAGGACAATCCTCAGTTTACGGACCCAGTCCACATAATTGCTACTATCAACTTTCAACTAAATTTTCTCTAGGAACATATCTTAAACAGTAGAACTAAAGCGTAAGCTACGACATAATTTGCAAAGACCTTTTGACTATGTTCATGATAATTAAGTTCATTTGATTATTTAATGAACTCCCACTTAGATAGACATCCCTCTAGTCATCTAAGTGGTACATGATCCGAGTCAACTAGGCCGTGTCCGATCATCACGTGAGACGGACTAGTAGTCATCGGTGAACATCTTCATGTTGATCGTATCTACTATACGACTCATGTTCGACCTTTCGGTCTCTTGTGTTCCAAGGCCATGTCTGTACATGCTAGGCTCGTCAAGTCAACCTAAGTGTTTCGCATGTGTAAATCTGGCTTACACCCGTTGTATGTGAACGTTAGAATCTATCACACCCGATCATCACGTGGTGCTTCGAAACAACGAACTTTCGCAACGGTGCACAGTTAGGGGGAACACTTTCTTGAAATTTTAGTGAGGGATCATCTTATTTATGCTACCGTCGTTCTAAGCAAATAAGATGTAAACATGACAAACATCACATGCAAATCATAAAGTGACATGATATGGCCAATATCATTTTGCGCCTTTGATCTTCATCTTTGAGGCGCGACATGATCACCTTCGTCACCGGCATGACACCATGATCTCCATCATCATGATCCCCATCATCGTGTCTTCATGAAGTTGTCTCGCCAACTATTACTTCTACTACTATGGCTAACGGTTAGCAATAAAGTAAAGTAATTACATGGCATTTTCATTGACACGCAGGTCATACAATAAATTAAGACAACTCCTATGGCTCCTGCCGGTTGTCATACTCATCGACATGCAAGTCATGATTCCTATTACAAGAACATGATCAATCTCATACATCACATATATCATTCATCACATTCTTTTGGCCAAATCACATCACATAGCATACCCTGCAAAAACAAGTTAGACGTCCTCTAATTGTTGTTGCATGTTTTACGTGGCTGCTAAGGGTTTCTAGCAAGAACGTTTCTTACCTACGCAAAATCCACAACGGTGATATGCCAATAGCTATTTACCCTTCATAAGGACCCTTTTCATCGAATCCGATCTGACTAAAGTGGGAGAGACTGTCACCCGCTAGCCACCTTATGCAACAAGTGCATGTCAGCCGGTGGAACCTGTCTCACGTAAGAGTACGTGTAAGGTCGGTCCGGGGCGCTTCATCCCACAATGCCGCTGAATCAAGATAAGACTAGTAACGGTAAGCAAATTGAACAAATCATCGCCGACAACTACTTTGTGTTCTACTCGTGCATAGAATCTACGCATAGACCTAGCTCATGATGCCACTGTTGGGGAACGTAGCAATAATTCAAAATTTTCCTACGTGTCACCAAGATCAATCTAGGAGATACTAGCAACGAGAGATAGAGAGGGAATGCATCTTCATACCCTTGAAGATCGCTAAGCGGAAGCGTTACAAGAACGCGGTTGATGGAGTCGTACTCGCGGCGATTCAAATCGCGAAAGATCCGATCTAGCGCCGAACGGACGGCGCCTCCGCGTTCAACACACGTACAGCCCGGGGACGTCTCCTCCTTCTTGATCCAGCAAGGGGAGAGGAGAAGTTGAGGGAGAGCTCCGGCAGCACGATGGCGTGGTGGTGGTGGAGCTCGTGGTTCTCCAGCAGGGCTTTGCCAAGCACTACGGAGGAGGAGGAGATGTATGAGGAGGAAGGGGCTGCGCCAAGGGAAGGGTGTGGCTGCCCTCCCACCCCCTCACTATATATAGGGGGGAACGGGAGAGGGGGCCGACCCCTCTAGATGGATCTAGAGGAGCAGGCGGCGGCCAGGGGAAACCCTAGATGTGTTTGGGCGCCCCCACCCCCTAGGAAACTTGCCCCCAAGCCGGGAGGGGCGGCTGCCCTAGGGGTGGCGCCCCACCTCTCCAGGTTACGTGAGATGGGGTGGGAGGGGCGCTCAGCCCCTTAGTGGGCTGATGTGCCCCCTCCCCTTGGCCCATAAGGCCCCCCAACGCTTCCCGGGGCCTCCAAAATCCCTTTCGGACACGCTGGTCATCACCTGGTACCCCCGGAACAATTCCGGACTCCAATACCCTTCGTCCAATATACCGATCTTCACCTCCGGACTATTCCGGAGCTCCTCGTCATGTCCAGGATCTCATCCGGGACTCCGAACAACCTTCGGTAACCCCATACTATTCACATAACAACTCTAGCGTCACCAAACCTTAAGTGTGTAGACACTACGGGTTCGGGAACCATGCAGACATGACCGAGACGTTCTCCGGCCAATAACCAACAGCGGGATCTGGATACCCATGTTGGCTCCCACATGTTCCACGATGATCGCATCGGATGAACCACGATGTCAGGGATTCAATCAATCCCGTATACAATTCCCTTTGTCAATCGGTACGTTACTTGCCCGAGATTCGATCGTCGGTATCCCAATACCTCGTTCAATCTCGTTACCGGCAAGTCACTTTTACTCGTGCCATAACACATCATCCCGTGATCAACTCTTTGGTCACATTGAGCTCATTATGATGATGTCCTACCGAGTGGGCCCAGAGATACCTCTCCGTCACACGGAGTGACAAATCCCAGTCTCGATTCGTGCCAACCCAACAGACACTTTCGGAGATACCCGTAGTGTGCCTTTATAGCCACCCAGTTACGCTGTGACATTTGGCACACCCAAAGCATTCCTACGTTATCCGGGAGTTGCACAATCTCATGGTCTAAGGAAATGATACTTGACATTAGAAAAGCTTTAGCAGACGAACTACACGATCTTGTGCTATGCTTAGGATTGGGTCTTGTCCATCACATCATTCTCCTAATTATGTGATCCCGTTATCAACGACATCCAATGTCCATGGTCAGGAAACCGTAACCATCTATTGATCAACGAGCTAGTCAACTAGAGGCTTACTAGGGACATATTGTGGTCTATGTATTCACACATGTATTACGGTTTCCAGTTAATACAATTATAGCATGAACAATAGACAGTTACCATGAACAAGGAAATATAATAATAACGATTTTTACTATTGCCTCTAGGGCATATTTCCAACATTGACAACCCCTTTATTGCGTTGGTTGCAACGTTCTTATTTGTTTGTGCAGGTATAAGGCGACTTTTGTGTAACCTCCTACTGGATTGATACCTTGGTTCTCAAAAACTGAGGGAAATACTTATGCTACTTTGCTGCATCACCCTTTCCTCTTCAAGGGAAAAACCAATGCAAGCTCAAAAGTAGCAAGAAGGATTTCTGGCGCCATTGCTGGGGACCAACACAAATATGCTCCTTGGTTGTTTGTTCTTTGTTGCAACAGACTATGCATCACCCCTTTATACATCGGTAGATGCACATGGTGCTGGTGCGTCCACTGTCCCGTGCAACTCTTTAGGTGTTGTTAATCTAATAATGCCGCTGGAAAATTGAAGTAATGCCACACTTAAAAGCAAATTACATGTTTAACGAATTTTATCGTTAATATAATCTCTCTGCTAACATGAATCAATGCCACTATTTGAGAAATGGTACTGTCTTGCTTTCTTTCCCATTTAGATAAGTTAGATGCTTCTTTTTGTGGGCTTCTGTGTCATGAACCGTTATTGACCAGTAATTGTTTCCTTTGCACCTCTGTGTAAACGGGGTTATCTACTTCACCTCGTTGGTATTGCGACCTTTTTGTGCACTGCACAAAACACTTTTGTTTTAAGAGTGTTTTTGCAGCTCATCCAAAATGTCACACCGACAACGTTGCTTGATTGCTTGATCTTAGTGGAACTGCACAAGAGGAGATCTGAATTCCTATCCGTGTAGGTAAATTTGTTTCAGATCTTCTTCTTGTGAGTTGTTTGAATTCTGCGTCATGAGAGGTCAGTACTGGCCTTCTTTCACATGATTGTGCAGTGTGCTTTCATATGTTGTGCTACTTATACAGTAATGTTGCCTGATTTTAGTGAACTGCACAAATGGAGACCCGACTTCCAATCTGTATGTGCACGGTAGGTAAGATAATGATATTTCACAACTGTTGGCCTGTATTTTTCTACTGTCATCAAATATTAATGTTGTTGTTTAGTGTTATACTTGTGCTCCCTAATTGACATGCCAAATCTTACATGAAGGCGAAGCTTGTCTATTATTGAACCAAGTGATGAAGGAGAAGAACAAGCGGAAGGAAAACAAAAATTGACTCCCGGTGCTGTAAGGAAGCACTGGAACTGTGATGACACAAGTAATGATATAGTTTTGCATCTTAATTTATTGCTATGGCTGGAATGAGCAATTGTTTTGCCACTGATTTGATGCCACTCTTAATGTAATATGTAATTATCTCTACTTATACAAACAAGGATCTTGTTTGAAGATAACATATATTTTAGTGGAACTGCACAAGAATATGTTGGAAACATTAAACTAATCGAGGAGTATATAGTAAGCATGGCAACCACAGTAGATAATAACGGATGGTTCCCGAGAAGTGCTTCATCTGTATGCTCTACACAATAAGCCTCCTGACAAAGGTTGGTACTGGCCCATGGATTTCATCCATATGATTGAGCTTTGTCATCTCTATTGGTGTTGTGCTACTCTTTAGATACTATCATGAGAAAGTGGTATTGTCCTTGAGAAGTGCTTCATCTGTGCTGTTTTAATTATTTCCTTTCCTTTTTTCGAGCAAACAGGGATGCGGCATTTAGTTGTTCTCTTGCCTTTGCACAACAGGATCATCCTCTTCATATCAGAAGGAAGCAGTTGACGGATGGTTACATTACTGCCCACAAGAACAAACTAACTTAAGCTCAGAAGGACTCACGGATCTCCATCTTTGTTGCTGTGATGGCCAATACAATGTTGTTTTAGGATTCTTTCCAGTGAGTTCCATTTTTTTAAATGTGTGCTCTACATGGATCGTGTAGGTTGTCTGTTTAAACTGTCAATTCATAGTACAGTTTGCTTTATACTAATCACTTTTTTGTATTTATGCAAACAGGGATGCTCATCTTGATTTCAATGGGAACTGTAGAAAATGTTCTGATGGTTCGTGCCCTCCATTATACTTCATCATGCACAATACATCGAATGTTCTCGAATCATTCATTTCCACCTCCGGCCACAAAATTAGCTACATGAAAGGAGGTGCGGATATGTTCAAGGCATTGCAACATATAAAGGCGAAATCATACAAGCTACGCGCGAAGTTGGTTGATTTTAGTGGAACTGCACAAAAAGAACAGCTGGTTTATATAGCACGAGGTGACATGTCAATGTCCGAACTGATGACAAACCCCACCCATTCCACAATCATAGGCATTTGATATTTTGGAATGGGAAAACCTTGTCAAAGTTTGCTCATTGATGTATGCAAAGACACACATTTATATTTTGGAATGGGACAACCTTGTCAGATTTTTCTCATTGATGTTAGCAAGAAGACATGCGTTTGATATTTTCGAATGGGACGCCCTTTGCTTTCAGCAGCATCGATCGATAGTTGTGAAGTAAATATTGGCTCTGACATTTAAATCACTGAGATGCATAACCATCGATTGTTTTGAATGTTCTCTATGAATTGCCAGGCTTGTGAGTTTGATTGCAATGTACATGCACGCTAAAAAGCTACTCAAACTTTTTGTACATGTGAAACTGCTGCAAATGAGGTGATCACTATGCGTCCTGGGAATAATGCTAGTACGTATTGTTTTGCATGTTCATCCAATGCCAGTGAAACAAGAATTTGAACTAATCAAACTAAATTCATTCATACACGGCCGTATCTATATCTATATCTATATCTATCTATGTACTACTCTACTATCTACTACTCTTATAAAAAACAGAGTTGGTGATGATGGTGTGCCTGCCATCCTGCAATATAGGCCATCCGATCTATATCTGACGGATGGGAAGAAAACTATGGCAATTTTGCAAAAAGATACCCACACCCCTCTCCACATTTGCAAATTAGGCCTTCCCTCGTTCATCCTTTTCTCCCACAAGATAAACTACTCATACAAATGCATCTTAATGTTCCGTGCAACGCATGGGCCTCTTGCTAGTTTCATATAAACATGCCAGATTTCATTACATTTCATACATTCTTCAACTATAAAGGGGTGCGCTGGAGGTATAATTAATTAACCTAATCTATGATCTCCGATGCCCATTTCCCGTGTCCGGCTGAGCTGAACAGAAGCTTATTCTCCAGCACAGCTCTCCGAATCCACGTCGCCGCCAAGAAGCTAATCGGACATCAATGTTCAACCTGCCAAGTTTGGCTTCAACCGGAGGGTAGAAGCGGTGGCCTTACTTGGACTCGAGCGGCGGCGACCTACTGTGTTCTACTCTTCCTTGTTTTCTGCGTGGCGCGGCCTCGTTGGTAGTGGGGCAGGGCCTCGACGGAGCCGGCGATGTCCTTTGTCTCATTGTCGGCGGGCGGCGCCTCGGCGGAGCGGAGGAAATCCTCCGCCACCCGCATGCGGTACCGCCAGCGCGCGAGGCGGCTCTCGCGGGCTGAGCGGTACGACTCAAGCAATGCCTCCTGCTCCGCCCGCTCCGCGGTGATCTGCTCCTCCGCCTGCAGGTGCTCCTGGAGGACATGGTGGTTGTAGGCAGCGTCGGCCCGCACCTCCCGAAACTGCTCCTCATGCTTCTGCCTCACCATGTCCATGTATTGGGCACGGGCCTCGCCGATGGTCATGGTGCCATGCACCGGCAAGGATGGCGCGGAGGAGGGGGTTGGCGCCGGATCGTCGACTACCACGTTCTCCATTGGGAGTACGTCGTCCTCCAGCTCCCTACTGGCCAGCCAGTCGGCAGCAATGGCTGCCATCTTCTGGTCCGTCGTCTGCCCGTCTCGAAGAGCGCCGGAGCGCGACGAAGCCATGGTGGGAGTGGTGTGGACAGGAGAAAGGGAACGGAGGCGGTTGACTGTGGCTATGGCCGGCGAAGCAGTTTATATAGCAATGGTGGGCGGCAGAGGGAGTGACGGGTGGTGCCGGAGTAGCCGCCTCGGCAACCACGCATCATTAGTGCGGGCGGCAGACGGACGGATGGACGACACTTGTGTCATTTGAACGCGGAGCAATTGCCTGCACTGGGAAGCGGCGTGGGCAGTGCTGACCGTTTCAGGCGGAAAGCGCGCGTGGGCGAGGGAGGGGGTCTGGGTGGGCTAGGGCGGTCAGACTCGTGCTTGGCAGCGGTCCGGTCCAGCAGCCGGACATGCTGGCTCGCCAGCAAGCTCGCTGAGCTCAGCGATGACAATCAGACGATGAACGTGGCTTCCGACCAGGAGCCAGCGCCACCGCCCAAGCTGGTTCATGCCGTGTTCACCATAGAGCAGGTGCGGCCGCACTTCGATGCCCTAATGGCGGAAGAGCTACCAGCGCAGGAGGTCCTGTGCTACAACCTCCGTCTCCTCAACAAGCACCGGCTTGCGGAAGGACGAATCGCTGGAGAACAAGCGAACGACAATGCCGTCGTGGACATGTGGCCCTATGATCCTCGCTTCCTGAATGAGCAGCAGGCGCTGTATCAGACCATCTGTAGGGCCCGCGAGGCCCTCTCTGCCGTCCTTCCAGTTGTTGCGCTCACCGTGGCACCGCCATCTCGCATTGTCAACATGGTCAACGAACATGAGGAATCAGGAGATGACTTTAATTGGAGAGGATGACAGTGGGGACCCACCAGGGCCATAGCCGCACGTACGCAAGTGCCTCCTTATTATATACAACTATTTTTTTGCTTCCTCCTGGTTTTCTGACATCACGGTCCCACACCATTGTCAACCTATATAGTCAACAAATGAGAGATTGCACAAGGAGCGGCCGACAGTTGGGACCCAGTAGCTCGAACAGTATTTGTGTTTTTGAGGTGTGAGCATTGTTTTTCTTGAGCGATGTTTTTGTTGTTGTTCAGAGGAGATCACCTGGGCGGGCTGTGGCCTGTCTAGCCCAGGCTATTATTTTATGTCGACCAACCCAGATGTTAATTTTTTTTCAAGCTGAAAATGGCTAGCCCAACTATACTTTTTTTCGAGGAATACCCAGCCCAGGTCAACTTGTTATTCTTTGCCCCGCTGGGCTACAAATCTTTCCTAGGAGGAATGCATTAGGCTTAATAAGAAAATGGGCTTTAATAAATAATAAATGGGATGTAATTATAAAAACTGGGCTGTAACAATAAATAAATGCACCAAACATGTAATTAGTTAAAAAATTGGATTTTGAAAATTTTAATTTCATTACTTGTTGCGCGTAATTTTTCGTTGGATTTTTATGTTATACAAACTTATTCTAAAATTATATGTAATCTCACTTGAAATTTCGGGATAAAAATATTTTGGATCCCATCAAAATGTGGGCAATTTTATTCAATTCTATTTTGAGCATTTGGATGAAATTATTAATCATTGTCCTAGCTAGAAAATGGGTTGTAATTTTAACAAACTGTAAATGGGCTGCAGTAAATTCCATTAGAATTCAAAAATGGGCTGTACATTCTTACAAATCGCAAATGGGCTATATGTTCTCTGCCACACACTTGCGGGCCTACTAGGTTGACGCGTACTCAAGGCTTTGTCAAATTATAGTCAACACACGATTCTAGCAGCAGTGGCCGTTGGATGTCCATCCAACGGATGTCGTGCTTCTTCTTCAATCTCGGATATTCTTGCTTCAGCCACCCAAACCACCGCCGGCGGTACCGCATGCTACCGCCTCCCGTGGCTGGTTGTGCTGCCGCGCAGGACTCATCGGCCCACCTACTCCCATCGCCGTCCAGGTCATTCCTCTACTCACCAACACCACCTATTATTCTCCGGCGACGGCAGCCTCACACCTGATGTCTACTACGCAACTTTATTCTTGTAGACTCATGTTGGGACTCCAAGCGTAGAGTTTTGTAGGACAGTAGCAATTTTCCCTCAAGTGGATGACCTAAGGTTTATCAATCCGTGGGAGGTGTAGGATGAAGATGGTCTCTCTCGAACAACCCTGCAACCAAATACAAGAAATCTCTTGTGTCCCCAACACACCCAATACAATGGCAAATTGTATAGGTGCACTAGTTCGGCAAAGAGATGGTGATAAAAGTGTAATATTGATGGTAGAATTATGTTTTTATAATCTGAATAAATAGAAATAGGAAGGTAGCAAATAGTAAACGGGCACAAAAACGGTATTGCAATGCTTGAAAACAAGGCCTAGGGTCCGTACTTTCGCTAGTGCAATCTCTCAACAATGCTAATATAATTGGACCATATAACCATCCCTCAAAGTGTGATGAAGAATCACTCCAAAGTTCCTATCTAGCGGAGAACATAAGAATAAATTGTTTGTAGGGTATGAAACCATCTCAAAGCTATTCTTTCCGTTCGATCTATTCAAGAGTTCATACTAAAATAACACAAAGCTATTCTTTCCGTTCGATCTACCCTAGAGTTCGTACTAAAATAACACCAAAGCAAATTCATATTCATAATACTCAATCCAACACAAAGAACTTCAAAGAGTGCCCCAAGATTTCTACCGGAGAAACAAAGACAAGAACGTGCATCAACCCCTATGCATAGATTACCCCAATGTCACCTCGGGAATCCGCGAGTTGAGTGCCAAAACATATATCAAGTGAATCAATACGATGCCCCATTGTCACCATGAGTATTCAATTGAATTCATCACAACAAGATAGAGAGGAGAAAACACCATATGATCCGACTATATTAACAAAGCCCACGATACATCAAGATCGTGACATCTCAAGAACACGAGAGAGAGAGATTAAACACATAGCTACTGGTACAAACCCTCAGCCCGGAGGGTGGACTACTCCCTCCTCATCGTGGTGGCCGCCGGGATGGTGAAGATGGCTACCGATGATGATTTCCCCCTCCGGCAGGGTGCCGGAATGGGCTCCCGATTGGTTTTTGGTGGCTACCGAGGCTTGCGGCAGCAGAACTTCCGATCTAGGTTAATTCCCAAGGGTTTCAGAATATTTGGGGATTTATAGTGCAAAGAGGGGGTGCGGGATGCCACCGAGGTGGGCACAACCCACCTGGGCGCGCCAGGGGGCCCTGGCGCGCCCTGGTGGGTTGTTCCCCCCTCGGGGCACCCCCAGGTGCTTCTTTGGCCCACTGTTGGTCTTCTGGTCCATACAAAATCATCGGGAAGTTTCGTTGCATTTGGACTCTGTTTGGTATTGATTTCCTGCGATGTAAAAAACAAGCAAAAAAACTGCAATTGGCATTGGGCACTGAGTTAATAGGTTAGTCCCAAAAAATATATAAAGTTGCTATAAAATGATTGGAAAACATCCAAGAATGATAAAATAACAGCATGAATACTTCATAAATTATAGATACGTTGGAGACGTATCAGCATCCCCAAGCTTAATTCCTACTCGTCATCGAGTAGGTAAATGATAAAAGAAATAATTTATGAAGTGTGAATGCTAGCAAAGTGCATAAGTTTGATCAATGATAATTTCAATCACTTTTCCTAGCATCATAATAGCAATTCTTTCTTATAAAACTTCTCATGTTATAGTAGCAACCAATTCACATGTTAAGGTTCAAACAATGAACTCTCTTGAAACTTAACAACCTGTGTTCTTAGTCACCAAGCAATTGCAATTCAACTTATTCAACAGAGTTTAAGTAAGAGCTCCACATAATCAACCATCATATAGTATTCTATGATTGCTAACACTCACTGCATACACATGAGCAAAACGTTTCAACCAGACACATAAAAAGATATGGGCTTATTGTTTTGCCTCCCAACGTATTCACCTCAAGGGTGATGTCAACAATAATAACTCATGCTAGCCATATTCAATTGTACATATGTGCCTAGATCTTTCCTCACCACGTGATGCTTGCCAAAGGAGAAAAATAAAAAGGAATAGAGAGAAAAACTTTTGACTCTTTGCATAAAAGTAAATACCGAAAAGTAAAAGATAAGCCCTTCACAGAGGGAAGCAGAGGATGCCATGCGCTTATTTGTTTGTATGCTCAACCCCTTAGTGCAAAAGAATGTCACGTTGTATTGCCCCTTATGATAGCAACCTTTATTATCCAGTCCGTCACTTTTATTGCTTTGCCATCACAAGTTCATACAACGCTCAATTTTCTCTTACACTAAATGATCTAACACTTTTAGAAGCAATTTTTATTGCCTTATTGCACCGATGACAACTTACTTGAAGGATCTTGCTCAATCCTTAGGTAGGTATGGTGGACTCTTGAAGATAAGATTTGGGTTTAAGGGTTTTTGGATGCACAAGTAGTATCTCTACTTGGTGCGGAATTTTTGGCTAGCAAAGATGTGGGGCAAGCACCACATGTTGAAGGATATATGATAATATGACTTCTATGTGAATATGAAAAAACATAAACCATTACGTTGTCTTCCTTGTCCAATGTCAACAATTTTGGCATATAATATTTTGATGGGGGCTCACAATCACAAAATATTTCCAGGATAGTGTATTTGCATGTGAAAGTTCTCTTCCTTATACTAATTATTCGTGAATTGCTTGTATGACCAAAATTGTGATTGTCAAACCTCAAAAGATTTCACTTTCTAAACCCAATGTGAAGCTACCACTAGGCATGATAAGATATCAACTTCATGACATTCAATTTATTCAACAATTTACTCATAGGATATAAGTGAAGCACAAGAGCAAATGACAAACTACTCCAAAAAGATATAAGTGAAGATCATGCGAGAAGTTAAGTAAATATATAGCTATGTGAGGACTCTGTCTTATTTAAAAGTTTCAGATCTAAGTATTTTATTAAAACATCAAGTGAAAACAAAATAAAATGACATTCCAAGAATAGCACACATCATATGAAGAAGCAAAAACTTAGGCTCAACCGATACTAACCGATAATTGTTGAAGAAGAAAGGTGGGATGCCTACCGGGCCATCCCCAAGCTTAGATGCTTGAGACCTCTTGGAATATTAACTTGGGATGCCTTGGGCATCCCCAAGCTTGAGATTTTGTGTCTCCTTAATTCCTCTCATATCACGGTTTTCCTAAATCTCAAAAGCTTCATCCACACAAAACTCAACAAGAACTCATGAGATAAGTTAGTATAAACCAATGCAAAAACTTATCATTATCTACTGTAGCATATCACTAAAAATATTATTCAACATTGAATACTAAATTCCTCTGCATATTTAATACTCCTATCCTCAAATAGAATCATTAAACAAGCAAACATATGCAAACATAACAACAATCTGCCAAAACAGTACAGTCTGTAAAGAATGCAAGAGTATCAATACTTATTCAACTCCAAACATTATGAAATTCTACCACACTGTAGAAAATTTATCATAGCTTATTTTGCAAAAAGTTTCAACATTTTATCACATTCTGACTTTTCTAGGGAATTTTTGCAACAGCGGTAAACTTTCTGTTTTGAAACAGCAACATGTGGCACTACAAAAAAAATACACTTCCGTGATGATACGTGTTTGTCACAGTAGGTCACGTTTTCTGTCATGCATGTACATCCATGACCAATTTATGACAGAATCAAGATAGTCATACTTATGCTATCGTAGAAGTGTTCCATGACATTAGCAAAATTATCATCACGGAAGTGTCCACTTCCATGACGATAAATCGTGCGTCATGGAAGTGCTTTCGTCAAGGGTGACCGACACGTGGCATCCATCGTAATGGAACGCCGTTAAGCTATCGGGTCTGGTTTTGGATCCGATAAGCCGCTAACAGCCCAGACCAATGAGGATTTTCCACGTGTAAAATTCTCATTGGCCGGAGGAAACACGTGTTGGCTCACCGTTGGGACAGATGTCATCCATTCATTGGACAGGAGGCGCCTATGATACGTCGACACGTGGCACGGCCCAACAGAGGCCCATTCTGGTGAAAAGGCCGGCCCGTTTCACTTGGTCAAAATGTAACGGCCCGGCCCACGGAAAGCCTGTTAACGGCCTGTTCGTATATAGCCCATTTACGGCCCGCTAACTCACGGCCCGTTACGGCCTATCCGAATTAAGCCCAGTAGCTTCATCCGAGCCTTCCAAAATGATTCCAGCCCATTGTAACTTCCGGCCCATGTATGGCCCATGATGTCTTTCGGCCCATACGAGACCATTTGTAACTCTTGGCCCATTAACGGCCCGTGGTGAATCTGGCCCGCAATGAACAGTGTACCCCTTTATACCCATTAACGGCCCATTATTCCATTGGGCCGTTTCCAACCCGTGTTATCTTTCGGCCTTCTCAGGGCCCAT
This sequence comes from Aegilops tauschii subsp. strangulata, assembly GCF_002575655.3. Classification (NCBI taxonomy): domain Eukaryota; kingdom Viridiplantae; phylum Streptophyta; class Magnoliopsida; order Poales; family Poaceae; genus Aegilops; species Aegilops tauschii. The sequence goes on along the minus strand of NC_053036.3, from coordinate 470,027,389 downwards.
TTATTATTGGGCTCATTTCCAGCATTCGGTTACTTACGGCCCGTCATTGGCCTTTTCTGCCTGTGGGCCAAATTTAGCCCGCGGTTACAATCAGCCCGTTTGCGGCCCGTTACTCCGTTGGGCCGTTTTCATAACGTCATCAAATACGGCCGATTAACGACGGCCTGTTATTGTCGGCCCATGAACGGACGATTCCAAATCTAGCCCGTTTACGACCCATAATGCGGTCTGTTATTGGCCCATGTTTGGCCTATCGATCATACGGCACGTAGAAGGCCCATTGATGCTACGACCCATAGAAGTCCCATTGATGCCATAACCTGTAGAAGGCCCATTCTTTCTACGGCCCTAAGAAGGCCCATTGTTTCTACGGCCCGTAGGAGGCCCATGGTAACTACAGTAAATATGTAGCCCATGGTTATTGTGGCCTAGTTTTAAAAAATAGGTTATTGCGGCCACTAGCAAACCGCGGAAAAAGAACTGCACTGACTACAAGCAAACAAATAAACAAGACAACAAGGAAATAAATAAGCAAGCAACTTACGCTAAGCTATCACGGCTATTACACATATTACATCCACTGGTCATCAAAGTTCGCCACCAGTGCAAATATAGGGAACAAAGCCGCATATCATATACACTGGGTTAAACTTGGCGACCAGTGCAAATAAACGCCGCAGCAAAACAAGTCCAGAACTGAAACCACTTCAGAAGAGCTCAAGAAACAATATCCTGGGTACCCATAATGCTGGCAATATGCTTAGCAATCTTATTAACTTTCTCTTGTTTGGCGCTTAAATCCTCCAGCACTTGCTGTTGCACAAGAAAGTATGCATCTGAATTTTGCAGGGACTTCCTCAGTCCTTCGGCTTCTTACTGCAGCACAGCTAACTGATGCCTTTCAGCTTGTAGATGAGACTGAAGAAGCCGAAGTGATTAAGACAGCGAGTTCGAAGAGCTTGTGTCAGCGGTACTGGCCAGTAACTCAAACACTACATCAACGCAGGACTGTGGGGTTTTCTCACTATCTGCAAGATCGTTTTTATCACCTTTCTTGGAGACCAACAGGGCTGTCTCACTATCTTGAACCTTATTTGCATTACTTTCTCTACCATTGCATAGTGGGGTGCTCTTCTCCAATATTATCTTCGCATACTACAAGAGAAACAAGCAGACACATCACAGGTTTAGCATGTAGTAAACGAAACTCATTTTGGTAAACCGGTTCAGTAGTAAGGTGGACAGAATAACAACATGAAACAAACATATATCTATGTACTATGGTCACTGTATTGTCCATATCATTCTAGTTTATGTTGCCTAATCAAGATAGAGACACAGTTCAACTCATATATTTTTAAGACACAGCAACATAGACAGAATATAAGTGTGAGAAACTACACAACATTGGCAACACTTGTAATGTGCATCACATGAGAACATAACTGTTTATACAACTGAAACTGAAATCAACATAGACCAAGAAGTTAGAACAGAAATCCAGTTAAAGAAATAGGTTTAAAACATACCTGTTGCGCCATTGGAGTTTCAATTGGATCCTTCAAATTCGAAAGTAGTTGGTATGAGTAAATACAGTGATGCAACAGCAAAGGAGTATGGACCATAGCTACGGAATCTGACCTGAGAATAGTTGCTCTTCTGCTTTAAACGTGGAGTTTGGGTTCGCTGTGGTGGTCTTCGTGCTTTGGGCACTGCAGTTGCTTTACAAACTGCTCGTGTGGGGGTACTCTGTGGTGGACATGGTGCTTTGTCAACTAGAAGTGGGTTACTATCCGCTGGGGTTGGGGTTAGATGGGTTGTAGCTGGTTCTCTGCCCAACGGTGTAAGTGTGCAATCTGGAAGAGTCTCGATTATGTGTGGTGGGGCTAGTTTGTGGGCCAGTACAACCATGGTTCTATCTGCATCGACGAGTAGCACTGTCTTTTGTGAAGAACGGGTTTTTGCTCCCTTATATACTGCCATCACCCCCTCCAATTCAAATGGCTGATAAACAAGAAAAGAAATTGAACGTACAGACATTGTATGATAGACAGATGTGGTAATTCACATATATGTTGTCTAACCAAACAGGACAGCATGACACAATTTCACATATATGATGCCTAACTAAACATGACAGCATGACACAATTTCAGATATATGATGGATAGCTTAACAGGATATAATGGCATAATTCAACATATGATGAGTATCTAAACAGGATGACATGACAAAACTATATGATGTCTTTCTCAAATAGGTTGGGATGAAATAATTCACATACATGTTATCTAAGTATACAGGATGGCATGATACAATTGACATAATTGATTCATATACTAAGCAGCTGGCATTCGCATGTATGATCTCTAAACTAAGGAGATGGAATTCAATATTGTGCATATGATGTCTAAACTAAGCAATGCAAGACACCATATGCATGATATGAGAAATATAAACATTGCAACTTAGAGCATACACCTCAGGTGGGATATAGGACTGGTCATCTGTCTCTGAATCCTCCTCTGAGGAGCTCCCTGTAACCATCGAGATATATGCTTCAACAGTTACCATTGCTTGCTGTGAAGACCTTGTTTTCACTCCTGATTTTTCCATAACCGGCTCAAATGGCTGATACACATGAAGAGTAGTTCAATATACACAGATTGTCGACAAATGGAATACGTAATAAAAAAAGATGGCATGAGATAATTCACATATATGATGCCTGGCTACATGGTGGTGCATAATTCACATATATGATAACTGGCTGAAAAACATGGCATTGCATAATTCACATATCTGATATAGAAAGCAAACAGGAGGCATTCACACAAAGCATGTCTAATCTAAGCAGATGGCATGGCAATGCAAGACACCATATGCATGATATCAGCAATATAACCCTGCCAAGTTAGAGCATGCACCTCGGGGGGGGGGGATACGACTGGTCATCTGTCTCTGAATCCTCCTCTGAGGAGCTATCTGTAACCAGCAAGAAATCTGCATCGACAGGTAGCATTGACTGCTCAGAAGACCTTGTTTTCACTCCAGATTTTCCCATGACCGACTCAAATGGCTGATGCATAGGAAGAGTAGATGAATGTATAAACATTGTTGACAAATGGAATAAATTATGAAAAAATATATGGCACGATACAATTCACATATACGATGACTGGCTAAACAGGATGGCATTGCATGATTCACGTATATGATGCCTGGCTAAAGAAGATGGCATTGCATAATTCCCATATACTCCCTCCGTTCCTAAATATTTGTCTTTTTAGAGATTTCAAATGGACTACCACATACGGATGTATATAGACATATTTTAGAGTGTAGATTCACTATTTTGCTCCGTATGTAGTCACTTGTTGAAAACGGTGGGAGTATGATATAGAAACCAAACAGGTGGCATTCACATAAAGCAAATCTAAACTAAGCTGATGACATATAAGATGTATAATGTAAGCAATGCGAGGCGCCATATGCATGATATGACCAACATTAGCATGCCAGGTTAGAGCAAACAGCTCAGGTGGTAAATAGGAGTGGTCGGCTCCCTCTGAATCCCCATCTGAACAGTTATCTTCCTCTGGAATACAATCTGGAATGGCGGGAGGGGGGGCCACTTCGCCCACCATGGAGCGGCGTCTGCATGACATTATATTCCCACGCAACGGTCTTCTCTTTTTCTCTACGTGTTCAGTACGATTGTGTACAATAACTGACATGCATAATAAGAAAAAGTTAGATTTTGTAAGGCCTAAGGGGTGCATGCAGAAATCAAGACTGATGGTAGCAAACGAGTGGATAGATCCAAAACTAATGATAGCAGGTAGATTATAGCTTCAGTTTTAAAAAGATAGAGAATGGATCATCTACTGTTTGTTGCCCACCCAACTCCTGTAGCCGCCGGAGGTCGTGCAACAGTAGCATCAGCGCGAGCGAGAGCAAGAGCAGAGTAGCAACACAAACGAGAGCAAGAGCGGAGCAGCAGCACGACCGACATCAATAGCAGAGCAGTGCAGCAGCGCGACCGACAGCAACAAAAGAGCCGCAGCGTGAGCGAGAGCCGGAGCAGCTGCAGCTAGTGCCGGTGTGGAAGTCGCGGCCGAGGAAGCAACGACATGGGGGAGAGAAGTCGTGGATGAAGTTGCCGGCGACGGCGCCGTCGATGGAGACCCGCCATGGCTGCTCGGTATCGAGCACCGGCAGCCCCATGAGATCGAATAAAAGATAAAATGCAGCGATGAGTGCAGAACCTCCTTGGTGGCGCCGAGTGGGCCTCGACTTCATCGAGGAATTGATGAGGGTGCTGTGGTTCCGGTGGGGCAGGTCAAGACGGTGCTGCGGGAATGGAGGTGGCGCGATAGACGAGGCGAACATCGGGGCAGCTCCTTGTAGGTGGAGGACGGGACGGCTGATCCAGCGGGATGACGAGATCGACGACGGATCCTCATCCAGTGCGGTGGATGAGGGACGACGAACTATTGCGGTGGACAACATCGTCGGGGAAGAGTCTCCGGCTGGGCGGTGGTCGGGAGGCCGATGGAGGATCGTGGGGTTTCGCGGGTTTTGGCGGCCTCGGTGTACGAATGGGGTGGACGAAGGGGAAGGTAGGGGGAGCCATGGCTTAGGGACGCACTTGTCCGAAATGTAGGGTAAGTTACCAGCGTACCCCCACCGGTTTTGACACCACGACATCGAGCCGGCATTTCCGGCTGAGGGGTAGAAGGGGGATTTCGCGTGTCTGGGCTGCAGGACCGATTTCGGATGAGGAGGGAGTTTTCGCGCGCGTCGAAATTTGGGGATAACAAGGCGCGGAGCGGGTTGAAGAGGTGGGAGTATCAAAGTAGATGAGACAAAAGATACTCGAGCTTGAAAATTTCGGGATAACAAGGCGCGGATTCCTTGTTCGGCAGAACAAACTTAACGTGTACAAAAAAACAATTCATACAAGACACAAGAGAGTCATGTCCCCTTTTACTATATTGCTATAGATGTCATTGAAAAAACTACAAGAAAAATGTAAAAAAAATCGGGAGAACAAGATTACCCTGTACAGTACCAAATCGATTCGCACTTCCCTCAACAACAACAAAAAACAAATCAATTCCCACCAAAAGAAAGAGTCATGTCCCTTTTTATATGATTACAAATGCCAGGAACTCGAATTTAAATTTTTGAATCCACGTTATGTTGAATTCGAATATATCGTTAGGTGACCTTGCGGTTTATAATGGATGTAGTCCTACATTTTGATCTTCCATCATATATGAACATTTTACTCCACCCTATGAACATATATATTGTCGTCTACCATATGGACTAAATTTGAATCAATTTTCCTTATTTGAATATGATTGTTGTCAAGTTATACAATCATTTAAATATTATCTTGATAACAAAAAACATGCATATAGCAGTAATCATATTTCACTATGAAGTACATGTACTATACGATCTCCAAATCAAATATTTTTATCCATTTTATGTTGAATTCAAATAAGAGTACATTGGTCTAGGTAGCGAGATGTTCGGGATAATCTAAACCCTGTTTTCATATATATATTTTTTGGCTGAATTGGGACAAGTTTTGGTATAAGCTTCATGCAAAACTAGAGATTCTCTCAACAAGCCTCGTGGTTCCGAGAGGGAACGTGTCACCTTTGTGTGCGAAACGATATACGCTGCCTCCCCCGGGATTTTCTTTATAGAGGCAACATAGAACTATATGAGTGTCCTGTTAAATTTTGGAATTATTCCGGGTTCGTTTGGCCTTTTTAATACATTAATTGAGTTTTTGGACATTTAATGTGCATAATCCAAATTTGAACAGCCAGCACATGCTCCGGTGCACCAAAGCTGGTTGAAAAATCACATGTGTGTCCTTGGGTGAATTTCTAGGTCCCATGCAAGAAATGGGAATCAAATTCAAACATCTTGGCGTCATGACTCGGCCGAGAACATCGAGAAACTTGCTTTTAAAATTCATGTAAATCCAAAGCTCGCCTGGAAATCATGAAACTTGGCATGGTGTCATGTCATGGCACTAACATGTTGTGGTAAAAAATTGTATGATTTGGAACAAGTTTTGGTATAAGCTTCTTGCAAACCGAAGCTTCTCTCAAGAAGGCTCGTGGTTCTGAGAGGGAACGTGTCACCTTTGAGTGTGAAACGATATACGCTGCCCCCCTTGAGTTTCTTTACAGAGGCAACATAGAACTACATGAGTGCCCTGTTAAATTTTGGAATTATTCCGGGTTCGTTTGGCCTTTTTATACATTAGTTGAGTTTCTGGTCATTTAATGTGCATAATTCAAATTTGAACTACAGGCACATGCTCCCGTGCACCAAAGTTGGTTGAAAAATCACATGTGTGTCCTCGGGTGAATTTCTAGGTCCCATGCAAGAAATGGGAATGAAATTCAAACATCTGGGCATCGTGGCTCGGCCGAGAACATTGAGAAACATGGTTTAAAAAATTCTTGTAAATCCAAAACACGCCTGAAAATCATGAAACTTGGCATGGTGTCATGTCATGGTACTACCATGCCGTGGTAAAAAATTTGGCCGAATAGGAACAAGTTTTGGTATAAGCCTCTTGCAAACCGGAGCTTCTCTCAAGAAGCCTCGTGGTTCTGAGAGGGAACGTGTCACCTTTGAGTGCGGAACAATATACGCTGCCCCCCTTGAGTTTCTTTACAGAGGCAACATAGAACTACATGAGTGCCCTGTTAAATTTTGGAATTATTCCGGGTTTGTTTGGCATTTTTTATACATTAATTGAGTTTCTGGTCATTTAATGGGCATAATTCAAATTTGAACTACAAGCACATGCTCCCGTGCACCAAAGTTGGTTGAAAAATCACATGTGTGTCCTCGGGTGAATTTCTAGGTCCCATGCATGAAATGGAAATGAAATTCAAACATCTTGGCATCGTGGCTCGGCCGAGAACATTGAGAAACTTGGTTTTAAAATTCTTGTAAATCCAAAACACGCCTGAAAATCATGAAACTCGGCATGGTGTCATGTCATGGTACTACCATGCTGTGGTAAAAAATTTGGCCGAATAGGAACAAGTTTTGGTATAAGCTTCTTGCAAACCGGAGCTTCTCTCAAGAAGGCTCATGGTTCTGAGAGGGAACGTGTCACCTTTGTGTGCATAATTCAAATTTGAAATACAAGCACATGCTCCAGTGCACCAAAGTTGGTTGAAAAATCACTTGTGTGTCCTCGGGTAAATTTCTAGGTCCCATGCATGCAAGAAATGGGAATGAAATTCAAACATCTGGGCGTCGTGGCTCGGCTGGAAACATTGAGAAACTTGGTTTTTTAATTCCTGTAAATCCAAAACACGCATGAAAATCATGAAACTTGGCTTGGTGTCATGACATGGCACCAACATGCTGTGGTAATTTTGCTGTCAGATTTGCGAAGGCGCACACATTAACAATCAACAAAGTCATTTTGGAACAAGTGCTGTCACGTTACGATCGGAAACACAAGTATTATTGAAACCATGGGCGTTCTATTTACCATTTACGTGCAGCCACGTGTCCCCTTTTTTTATTAGCTAGGAGGCGCCGTGCAGGGTAGCTATTTGAGTATGGGAGGCGTGCGATCAGACCCCTGCGCGTGCTTATCGGGAGGAGAGCCCTTTGACCTCTATTTGCCATCCACCTCTCTCCCAAGGTCTCCATTAATGGCGCCCGAGCCTCTGTTTAATGGCGTGGCTATGTCTCCCTCGACTGAGATTTAAGAGAGAAAAAAGAAAATCTGAAAAGAAATTTTTGCACGGATCTTGATGTAAGATCCGACGGACCTATATAGCATCTACTACGACTTATAGCAAGACTGATGAATATATAAGGACGACGACAGTGGATAATAATTGTCTTACATAATTAGGAAGATAATTAAAAAAGCCACATGCGGCTACGCCCGAAGGGCAAAAGAAGAAGGAAGACAACAATCTGGCTCGCTGATCTCTACTTTCTTGATGCGTTGCGCAGGCCGCGGGAACTAGTCTCCGCGGCGAGCGGCGATGAGCTCTGTCGTATCCTCAAGATGCTACTTGAGAGCATCCACAGATTCCTCCACCAGCCTTTGGCGCTTGATGCGGAGCATGTCATTCTCGTCCATAAGTTTCTTGACGATGACGCCAGTCCTCTTCAACAACGCACTGGTCTCCTGCTGCTGCTTTGCACTTCGGACGATCTTTGGCCTCAGCAGGTCGCGCTTGGCCCGGAGCCTCTCAGTGCCCTCCCTTAGTTGCCGGATGACGCCGGTAGCCTGTTCAAACGAGGCTTTCATGTCGTCCCGCAACCTCGCCCAGCCGGAGATCTGATCCATCTGGCTATGGACGATCGCATGCATGCACCTGTAAGAGTCATCGCCTGCCCGCGAGACATTTTCCCAGGTCGCCGTGGCGCGGCGGGACATCTCTGCTGCATTCGCGGTGCGGCGAGACATCTCTGCTACTTCCGCGGCGCCGCCGGAGCAATCTGCTGCATCGACGGTGCGACGGGACCTTCGTGTTGCTTCGGCGGCACGGCAGGACCTCTGTGCTGCTACTTCCGCGCGGCGGGACATGTCGGCTGCTTTCGAGGCGAGGCGGGACATCTCTCGTGCTTCCGCTTCCATGCTTGCCTCTCCCTGGTGGTAATCTCTCGACCCAGAACTCACGCCGGCCATGGCAGATGCAAGGGAAGGATGCTGAATGACTTGTTTGTTTTTGTGGATGAGGATTTGAGGAGGAATGTGCAGTCATCTTGGCATAGTAGTATTTATAACCGAGTACTAATACGCTCCTAAGTGGGAAACCAAATAATCCCAAAACACTTAGGTGCGGTGCATTAACTTCTACCTCGTTTCTTGTTTCTTGACATATCAACCAATAAGAGATGTGGGTGTGAATGCTATTAATGACTTGAGACTACCAAACACGACATGCAGTGGTTAGTTCATTGCATGCAATGCTATTAATTAGCAAATAAACATTAAGTTCTTTCGTTTTCCCCTCCTCCTTGGTCACGGTGACGACGGAGGGAATAGGTTGTGATCGGTGTGAACAGGTTTGCAATTAAATACGTATAGCATGGTAGTAGTAGTAGTAATTTGGAATGTGACGAAACACGCTCAAAATTTATTGACGGTTTAGTTTCGAAGTGCGGCACTATTCCCGGATGGCGTAACGTGGGCACTGTTCTCGGCCGTGGTGTAGCATATGCCATGGTACTAGTTCTTTTTCTACTGCTGTGTACGTGCTATAACTGGCACCATCGGATACATATCTTACGCTTATTGGGGCGATCGACAGGAATAGCCTCGTGGCGAGCTATAGACTAGTCTCTTTTTCAGACGCATTACACCTATCTCTGGGACTTCTCGCACGCACCATATCTAGCTCCCTAGGTCGATGCCACCCACATACGCTTGTACTCTGAGTTTAGTACGTTATACAGGAAGAGAAGAGGTGCACGCACACACTCGTCCTCTCTCACACACGCATCTGTAGCTACGAATTGTAGTGTTCTCAACCATCCAATTGGCTCTACCATAGGTTTCACGTTGCTCCATGGATATTACTTTGTAGACTCATTTTGCATTGGAAAGCGCTATGTGATGGTAACATATTATGTTACTCTATTTGCCTCTCTCCTCATTAATTACTTGCCACCTCATCATTTTTGCTTATGTGGCATCTATGTTACTACCTATGTTACTCCCACTATGACCAGCCTTATGTGCAGAGAAATTAGGATCGGAGGGAGTACTACTAGTAGTAGTACTACTTTGATGTGTCGCATCAACTCGCACAAGTATGCAACACTTCCTGAACAAACAAGCATATAAGTTGTTATACTTACTTCTTATAAGCTGTTATACTTCTTACCCAAAGGATCTTTATATCCAACAGACACAAAATATCTGTTCGACTATTGGAAATTACTTTAACTACTGATCTGATGTCGAAGTAATTGCTGCATCGCCACCAAAGCCCACCATCTCTTAAGCTAAAGTAGACCGAGCTAACCCTATATTAGCACATTACTAAGATAATCAGAAGGCACTGTAGAATCATTTAGGACGTGAGCTTGTCAATCTGAATGTGGAGGGACAACAGCTTAGCCCCGGCCAGTAGCTTGGGCGGAACTGTGAAGAAGGTCAGCTCATGCACGTCGACGTCGCCGGGATCCTTGCTGCTTATCACCTCCATTTCCACCTTGACGGTGTCGGTCCTGCCTTTGGGCTCCCCGAGCGGGCCGTTCGCCCACAGCTTGGCCACGTAGTGCGGCAGTGGGGACGACCCCGCTCTGATGCAGACGACCGACATGGCGATAGGCGCGCCGATGTCAAGCACGCCACCAACCAAGTAAAACGCGCGGCCGTCCTCCTCCGTGAACAGCAAGAGCCGTGGCTCCGACAGTGGCACTTGCAGCTGGAGTACCTTGGCGTATTGGATCCTGTGCATGGGCATGGGATGCATGGTCCTGTTGTGGTGGGAGAGCGCCGGCGGCGGGCCTTCATAGCCGCAGACGGGCACGGGGCATTTGCAGGGTGCGAGCGGACACACGCTTTAGTGATCGGCGAGCTTGTGGTAAGTAACATAGAGCCCACAGCCTTCATGCGGGCACTCCACCCTCACCGAGGAGAGGACGACATCCACCGCCGTGTTCCGCACGTCGAAGCCACCGCCGCCCTCGCACTTCTAGCACTGCCGCTGGTTCCCGGGGCGCTCAATGCGGCAGTCCGCGCAGGCCAGGTGCCCTCCCTTGCACTGCACAAATCAATCGAACAACACATCAATCAAGAAACCTGCACCTTGGTCGATCAGCCGAACGGAGAAGGTGTATTCGAACCTCATACACTGGACGCTTCAAGGGGCGGAGGCACAAGGGGCAGTGGAGCAAGGTGAGGTCCATCGAGACCATAGAGAGCTCCATCGGCGGGTCCTGTTCCGTCTGCATGATCTCGCCCTCCTCGTGCACAACCATCTCTCGCTTTATTAGGGTCGGGGCATTACAAAGCTTTACCGTCACATATTCATACTACTTCAAGGTGCATTAAATCAACACATGCAAGTATTAGAAGGAGAGTCACGGCATGCATGCATGTGTTGTAATTAATGCATGAGTAAATGCAAATTATTGAAATATATCGAGTGTAGTGCTTTGATGTGTCGCGTCAACTCGTACAAGACCGAGAAGTTTGATTACTACAACGCCCTCTCGCTTTAACCGCACCTGCCTTTGGCTGCATGACAGGTGGGCCACCCACCTGTTGGGCCCACCTGTCATAGACGCAAAGGCAGGAGCAGTAAGTCAATGAAGCTGCATCCCTTCCTCGCCCATGAGCGTGGTGGCTGGAAGGACTAGGAGAAGCTTTCGTTTGCTACACGCTCTCCCTCCCGCACACGGTAGACATGCAACAGTTCAATCGGTGTCAGATGGTCAGAAGCATACTGTAGTACTCCTCCACTGCAGTAGTACTCCATCATTGTTCGACTTCCCGAAGAGGCGAAGAGCCAAGCGCAGCCCGGACATTCGTGTGGTAGTTTCATGTGTAGAGTAGTCTAGGATAGCGTGTACCGTGCCTGTAAGCTTAAAATCGTTGGGGTCGGCTCCATGCTTTTTTTGATTAAAATAATCTTCTGGCCCTACCTATCATCCTGGTGATTCTAGTTTGCACGCTCATCTGGTCAAGACAGGAATATATATTTTAATTTGTGGTGGGGTAAATGTTAGAGGTTGCAGCAAATGGAGTATTGTACACTGCGGGTCTTTCAGCCAAGTTTAGATGCAACCATGTGGGGTCAGTGCTATGATGTGTCGCGTCAACTCGTACAACAAGGAGAAGCTTGATTTTACTACTACACGCCTTCTCCCTCACCCATGCGCGCGGTGGCTCGCAGACGAGGACATGCCTTTGCTTATAGTACTATAACAAGCTATCCCTCCTCGCGGTGGACGGACATGCAGCAGTGGATTCGATACTGTAGAAGCAGTAGTAGTAACATCATTGTTTGTCTTCTTGAAGAGGCGAAGAGCCAAGCGCAACCCGAACGTGGCAATTGCGAACCTTGGAGCATGCATATAAAAAAAGAGACCAACCCGGGCTAGATTAGCGTGTTGGCATTTTTTATAGAAGAAAACTCCGTGAGCACCAAACGCTCAAGCCGAGACTTGAACCCTGGTGGGCTGGCTGCGAACTCCCGCGCCTTGCCAACTGAGCTATGCTCAGTTCTCAGGAGCACGCATATAGGCAGGCTCTTGCATGAGACAAAATTGCTATGTGAGCCCACTATTACTTGCTAGTATAGCCCTGTAAACCAGAAATGAGTATTTGCCTTTCTAGAGATTTCAACAAGTGACTAGACTACACCAAGATGAAGTACATATGGAGCAAAATGAGTGAATCTACACCGTAAATAAACACATAGTTCTCTCGTTTTCCTCTCCGCCTTGGTTGCGGTGCACAATATTGAGTATACTAGTACTATCATCTTGAAATTTACGAAGTCACCATAGGCACCTCGTCGTCGACGGGAACGTCTCCTGACACGCGATAGACATGAGCGGCAGTCGCCTCCATAGGTGCTTGAATGCCTAGGAGGGAGAGGGTAGTGGTTCCCGAGACGTTGAACGGTCAATGATGCATCCTCAAATCACATGCAGAGGGAATTAATTGGAGAAGCATAATATAGCCAGCACGATGTGAATGCAATAGAGTTTGGATTCTCATATAAAGGCGCCCCACCACTCCAATCCATCTACTCCTAGTCTCTGCGCAACGCTGCTCACTCCAATCCAAGACCAAGTGACCAGAAGCCAGAAGCACCTATGGAGGTGATGGACGCGAGCGGCAGTCGGCTGTGCCAAATCATCCAAGGCGCCGACCTGCGGCCCCGCACCGCGCAGCATTTCCAGACGGTCCTGGAGACCGCCGGCGTCATAGCCCTCGCCGACGCCGGCTTCACCTCTCGCATGGATGACATGATGGTCAACTCCATCCGCAAGTTCACCACCGTCAAGAAGCGCGCGAACGACCTTGTCGTACTGTTCCAGCCCGTGCGCCCAGGCTCCTCATTGCCTGCCACCCTCATCGGGCTCCTTGGTGACGCACTCTTTCAAGCCCTGGTGGCCCTGCACGTGCCGGAGGTCGCGACGAAGAATGTGCACCTCGAGGCCGCGCTCGTCGCGCAGCGCCTCGCCATGCAAGAAACCGTCAACCTGCACATCCACGTCTACGAGGAAATCGTCTACATAGGCCACTACAAGGCCAGCGAGGACAAAAAGACATTGGCCTTCTTCCAGCGGCTGGAATCTTTGGACGCCATTGTTCAGAAGCACGTCGACCTGGCCACGAAAGCCGCTGCTACTTAGCCGCCGTTCAGTGGGCCGGCGCCTTGAGTCGAGGAGGTGGACATCGTCGATGGATGCATCTCTTCTTCTTGCCTCCTGTAACCAGCACTGCATCGCCTCGTGGACTTAATGTTTTATTAGTATAGGAGTATATGGCATTTTCTTTCCAGTAGTAACGTTTTCACCGTGAGGTGGGGCCGCAGTTGAGCAAACCGACCATCGGCAAATCCCCACCCCGCCCACCGGGCGTTGGCTGAGTTTAGAATTAGAAGAGAGAAACGAGGGAGAAGAGCTAGCTGTAGCATGGACGCTGTTGTCAGATGGGACTCGCGTTGATAGAATAGGAGTACTGAGCACTCGTACCTCTTTTTTTAGGGAAAAACAGTCGTATGTCTAGTACTACCACTAGTTGGTTGCGTGCAACCTATACCTGTCATCACTTTAGGTCTCCTTTTCGAACCGCAACTACGCTTCACCGTACATATTTTTTCCCGCATTTATCCTCCTATATGTACTCCTAGGCTATTTCCACGTGCTCCCTTTCACCGACATGTGGGACATAGAGCATCTGGGTCGTAGTGCATGCACGACTCGGAGCATATGCCGGGGTACTTTACATTTCAGACCTCACGAATTACATGCAAGCCCCCCGCAGAAGAATAAATAAATAAATGAATTACTACATGAAACCGGATTATTTTCGTAGAAACCTGAGCACATTCATTAAATTTTGGACATAACACGTTTATAAAAAATACCGGAACTAAACCAGTCTAAGGGCCTCTTTGATTCGCAGGATACTGGAAACACAAAAATGGGGAAAGTATGATGGCGATGAACTGAGACGAGGAGAACTATAACTCAGTTAGAGGTTAGAGTTAGATTCTAACCCTGAACTAACTCTAAACCAAAGAGGTGTATGGATGGCAGGGTTATTTTGACAATAAATGTTCTTTCTCAATCATTTGACTACTTTGGACCCTATTTCCTGCCGGATTTGGTGTGGCCGGCTCTTGTGTGGCCTCCTCCCGCTCACAATTGACATAAACGAACCATCTTTACAAATCAAGCATGCAAAACATGATAAATTTTACATTGTCCATACAATTGAGATATCCCACTTAAACATACAACTCCTCAATCAAGCTTCACAAAAAATACACTCCATGAAACAAAGCATGAGCTAACTCATCACGGAAGTCATTCACGATAGGGAGGGAGCCCGGAGCCCCTCACGCACCCAGGGAGGAGCTCATTATCGTCGCTCTGGAGGAAGGCTCTGTAGAGCCCAAGCCCCGGAAACCGCTCCGACGCCGGCGCTTGCGAGTTGAGGTCGACACCGGCATGGGTAGCAGGGCCACTTGCCGACGACTGCGAACCGAATCTTTGGGCCTCTAGAAATAATGCAAGCCTGAAACTGAAATACCTAGAAAGGTGAACTGAATCTTTGGGCTTCTAGAAATAATGCAAGCCTGAAACTGAAATACCTAGAAAGGTGAACTGAATCTTTGGGCCTCTAGAAACAATGCAAGCCTGGAACTGAAATACCTAGAAAGGTGAACTGATTCTTTGGGCCTCTAGAAATAATGCAAGCCTGAAACTGAAATTCGTAGAAAGGTGAACTGAATCTTTGGGCCTCTAGAAAGATTTATTACCTCCTCAAGCAACATCAAACAATTCCATGCGTGCACCACAAATCTATACCAAGTTTAACCAGGATCTACTTTTGCAAATCAGAATTAGCACTAGAGCGAGCAAGATCAATGATATGGCTGCCAAACAGAGAAGGAACGAACAGACTCACCCCTCTCGTGACCTCCCTGGTAGATGCGCCACCGCCGCGCAAGACAGAAGGAGAAAAAACGACAGGTGAAGGGGGAGCGGGGCGAGCTTCGAAAGCCGGAGTGAGAGGGCGGCGGAGGCCGGAGGGAGAGGGCGGTCGGAGGAGAGAGAGGGCGAGCGGCGGAGCGGCGCTTGGGCGGGCGACCGATGGGGAACAGAGAGGAGTCGTGCGAGGGGGGGGGGGCGGAGGGAGCGATCTGGTGCGGGCAGGGGAGATTTTTTTAGTTCTCTTTTAGTGGGCCCAAGGAGAACTAACCCATTTAGAACCTCTCCACCGGGCTAGTATTTTTGGCTGGGTTAGAGCAAACTAGCTCAAACTAACCCCTCCTATTTGGATAATTTGAGGCTATTTCAACCCAAACTAGCTCTAACTCAGAGATCCAAACAAAGAGGAGTAGTACTGTACATGCTACAGTCTGGACCGTGGCACATTGTTTTTATGGCCATATCAGCACATTGTTTTCTACTGCCTTATTCATTGGGCTGCCGTGGTTCGCACTCCTCCGACGCGAGTAGTAGTACTACTACTCACTCCGTTCCTAAATATAAGTCTTTTTAGACATTTCAAATTGACTACAACATACAGATGTATGTAGACATATTTTAGAGTGTAGATTCACTCATTTTGCTCCATATGTAGTCACTTGTTGGAATCTCTAGAAAGAATTATACCGCATGATTCTTTGCTCCTTCTTACTACTACGTACTACTTCACCGACATGTGGGAGAGCCAGAAGCATCCGGGTCGACGTAATACGTGTCATGCACCAGATTAGAGTGCGGAACGGAAGGGGGGCATCACCCCGGTCGTACCGCCAGTAATTCATGACTATAGTGAGTAGTCATATCACAAGTCTTTCCAGCAGTAACGCGCCGTCAAATCGCACAACCCGAACTTTCCAGCAGTAAGTAAGTTGAATCCGCTACTCCCTCACCCTCCTCGCCTCTCTGTCAAACCGCCTACGCGAAAACTGCCGCGCGTACTGCCTGGGAAAAGCCCCGCCCTCAACTTTTAACTACGCGAAAATAGTTCGAGCTTGTTCATTCTATATAAATACTAGTACTGTATGTTTATTCACCCGTGGGGTTGTTCAATGAATGGAGGGCCGGGGAGCACAAGTGAGCAATACTACTACTACTAGTAGTAAGTAGGAGTCGTACAGTTAGTCACCTTAAATAGATAGTTTCTTTTCTTTAATGCCACGTACACAAATTGAAACGCTTGTTGTGGAGAGAAAAAGAAAATCACTCCACTATATATGTACGCAGGGGCCTGAGCGCTTGCTTTACTAGGGTTGCTCTCTTCATTCTCTCATCCTCTCCAGATATAAACAAGACATCGGTAGCGACATTTTCTCTCTGCTCACCGCTGGTCACAGATCCGGCCGGATCCCTTCGGCTGGTGTGTGTGTGTAGAGGACTAGGTGCATCATTCACGCGGTCATCGCCGGCGAGGGAGGAAACCCACAGCTGCTGGAGGGGCCCGATCCTCTGCCCGTGCCGTTCTCTCCGACACAGCGCCGACTCGGGAGGTCCTCTGACCCTTCTTCCTCCCTGTCATATTGTGCGCAGATCCGACCTGCCGCCGCCGACATCTCGACGACCCTCAGGTATAAGTTCTTCGAAAGCAGCCTTGCTCTACTTCCCCAGCTCCCCACGTGTCTGCATGTGCATCTTTTTCTACTCCCATCAACTCTTCCAAAGCCACCTAAATTTTTAGTATTATTAGAGGTAAATCTACTTCATGCATTCGAATCTAGGACTTTGTTGGAACAACGAAGAAAGGGGGGAAAGTTGTGGCATGAATCTAGGACTTGATTCAAAGAGGAAATAATATGGTGAAAGTAGTAGAGACCGGATACCCAACCGGTCTCTTGGTTGAAAAGGGAAATAATGGGAAAAAGCAGTACAAACTGGATACGGAACATAGCTATTATTGGTTGAAAAAAGGATAGAAAGTGGCGGCTGGTGGACAAGTCAACAGAGTATGTCCAGGATTAGATTTGTTGCCCTCACATAGTAAAAGGTCTCCAGGATTAGAATTGCTGCCCTCACATAGTAAAAGGTCTCAGGATTAGATTTTCTGCCCTCACATAGTAAAAGGTCTCCAGGATTAGATTTGCTGCCCTCACGTAGTAAAAGGTCTCCAGGATTAGATTTGCTGCCCTCACATAGTAAAAGGTCTCCAGGATTAGGTTTGCTGCCCTCACATAGTAAAAGGTCTCCAGGATTAGATTTGCTGCCCTCACATAGCATGAACAAACTCGACATCACCACTTTATGCCTCCTTGTAGGTACATTGTGCTGATGCGTACACTGTCGCATGTCCTTATACAAACCTTTTGCTGTTGTTAATGTAAGGGCGCATGTAAAATGAAGCGATCACACTGTTACCTTAGGGACATGTCTAATCAGTGTTATTGTTAATCTAATGCCTCCAGTGATAAGATGCAATTAAACTGTGTTACAAATGGTACTCCTGCTATTTTCCCCAGTATGATAAGTAAGTTGCTCCTTTACGCTGCTGAGTGTCCTGGTGTCCCCACAGTCCCATGCCCTTAAACCAACTCTTTAGCTGCTGTTGATTTACTGTATCTGGTAAACAAACAATGCCACCATTAAAGTAATCCCATATTTGACGAATGTCATTGTTGATCGTAATGCTTCCGGTAACATGAAGCATTGCTGACGTTTTAAAATTTCTACTGTCCTTGCGTGATTGCCATGAACATAATTAAGATGCTTCTTTTCATTTCGTGTATGTTTCGTATATTCTTATTGACCAACAACTGTTTACTTTCTATCTTTTTGTGCAGATAGGGATATCCATTTCACCTTGTTGCTATTGTGACCTTTTGGTGAACTGCACAAAACACTTTTTTTGGAATGAGTGTCTTGTGCAATTCAACTAAAATGTCACGTGGGAACCATCTCTCAATTTTGGTGGAACTACACAAAATGGTGATTGGAGTTTCCAAAATCTCTGTCAAGTTCTGCTGGTAATCTCGTGCAACATTTTATTAGCATTTGCAAGATGAGCCGTCACTGTCACCACAATGGCACTTTATTTTAGTGGAACTGCACAAAAGGATAAGCAAGTTATAGTTGCACCTTACATGAGCCGGACAGCCAACCTTAATGTTCCTCAATTTTAGTGCAACTACTAAAGAAGAACCTGCCAGCTCACGAGAGCAAGTACTTCTTGCTAGCTAAATGATGCAATCTTTGCTTCATTTCAGGTGAACTGCTGAAAAAGGCGCATGAATTGAATCATGGAACTCCAGGCAAGCCTCATTCGAGTGGAGCTGCAGGTTGAGTTCAAGGAGTGCCACTATTATAGTAATCACGCTCTTCTTGTTTGTGCTGTGCAAATAGGAATACTCAACTACAGATGTTGTGACGGTCAAGAGCATTCGCCAAGTTCTTCGGTTGTATGACACGGCTAGCAAAGATGGATTTAATCCTGATATTCACTTTATCAAAAGGCTCTAATGGGTTGGTTCTGAATCTTGCAAGCTGGGAGTCAATGAGATGTGTAGGCATATTTTTTGTACTTATTATTTGAATCTTATTTGTTGGTTATGAATCTTGCAAGCTGGGAATCAATGAGATGTGTAGGCATCTTTGTTGTACTTATTATTTGGATCTTATTTGTTGGTTCTGAATCTTGCAAGCTGCGAAACACGACATGATGATGCAGAGGACAACAACCATAACAAACAGTTCAAACTTGGTAGTATTATCTGTGTGAAAGTGCGACAAATGTGCTGATCGTGTGCGTCCTGAGAATAATAATTCTAATTGTTGTGCATGTTGATCCTGTGGCACTGATAGAACGAGCCAATGCATTGCTTGTTTTAAGTATAAATTTCTATTAAAGCTAATTAAATTTAAGTAAAGTGACCACTAACTCTTGTTATTACAGTACCAATACAAACCCGCTCATGAACCGACGTGTGGCCGGAGTAGGTTTCTTAATGGAGGCATTTGAATGTGCCGAGGGTGCATCTTCTGCCAGGTGTGCAGCGGGCGAGGGAGGGGTAGTAACTGTTGTCACCTGTACACACTCAGTTTACTGTTGAATCCAGTTCCCCAAGAGCTGAAAAACGAATTGATGCCGCCGCCTACCCACTCGTTCACTTGAAGAGACTCCAATGGCGATCCGAGGGGTGAGCCTGCTGGATATGGACTTTAGCAAGGAGTTCCCCTTTGAGTTCGCCGTTCAGTCCTATGGCTGCACCAAGTTGAATGTGATGTACACCAACGATCCGGACTCGGTGAAGCTCTGCCTCGCCGAGTTCAAGCAGTACCTACAGGACGAGAAAGCACAAGGTCGCAGGACTAGACCTTGTGCCCATCCATTCGTCTCCTGACAGGGACCAGGGGATCGCCGTCGCCCAGGTATGTGTGCGGGACGAGGTTCTCATCTACCACTGCTATAGGGCCATCAGAGGTCTGGAGCATTCGCCCGTTTCATCGGCAGCGCCGACTGCACCTTCGCTATGGTGGAGAGAAGGAAGAACGCAATGATTCGACCATCTGGTGCAACAAGCTTGTCGACATCCAGAAGCAATACAAGATCATCGGCAACGGGCAGGAGAAGGACTCCGTGGTTGACCTCGCCGAGACCATCATCGACCCCTGATACGCCAACATGAAAGAAGACAACGATACCAAGGACCTGAACACGTGGGAGGTACCTCTGAATCTAGCCTACATAACCTACGCGGCCAAGGACGCATACGCATGCTACGACATGTACAGGTGGATCTTGGACATGAGGGCGTGTGTGCTTCCCGTTACCGACGAGTGCACGGACAGCCGCAGCGTCATGATCAAGCATGCCAGGAAGGTCTAGATATTGTACTTTATCTGTTTATAAGCACCTTTATCATCTGAGTGTTTCACGCATTAGCCTATGTGTCGTAATTATCTGTTTTGTTCGAAATATTTCTTTTAAGAACCCATTAACATGTTTGCTTTTTTAGTGGCTATTTGCTTATGTATGTAACTATTTCACTTGTCGTTAAAAAAACTAGTTCACTCGACTGCCGTGCTTTGAATCTCCTTCCTCCCAACATATTCCCCTTCTCAGGTGGACCCAGCAGGTCTCGTACACAGACATATGGGACCAACCACCTATCCATTTGTATTTCTTTATTTTGTTCAATCTTTCATCCTCTTCCTATACAGCGGCTGGCCATCATAGCCTATGGCGTTGGCCAGGCCATCCCTCTACTCCCACACATTGTCCGGCGGTGGCAGCTCCACCGGCCCACCCTGCACCCGAACAAGTCAACCCTCGTACTCCCCTCCACCCGCGTCTTCCCCCGCTCCGGTTCGTTCGATCCGAGGTCTCGACGTTGTCCTCCTCCTTGGTGCTCTCGCCGCGACGCCGCCGTCTGTCGTTCCCAACATGGTCAGCAAAACAAGAGGAATCGGGAGACAACTGTTTGTTGAGAGGCTGACAGTCCCGGGCCCACCAGGTCCATGGCCTAGGTTTTGTTGTTTAACATGGGAAGCCCACGACATGTTTCAACATTTTTTGGATCCATCAGGTATCAAGCGGCCTCTGGGCCTCCCAACCTAGCTTGTCTATATCATCAGCAGCCCAAGTTATGTTTGTTTTTTCAAGACGACGCACAGCTCAGTTCTATTTTTCTATAAGAATGCAAAACTGAACCTATGTTTTCTATAAGAATGCAAAACTGAACCTATATTTATATCTTATTTTATTATATATATATAATAGAAACAACACAAGGTTCCGTTAAACCTGTCGTTCGTCCAACCATTTTATAGACCTTCCCACTTCCTTTATTTTTCGTTTTCATTAATCCTATATCTGAATTTTCTCCCACTTCCTTTTTCGATGTAAACTGAGTTTTCTCCCAGTACTTTTCCCTAGAACCAACTCAACTGTCCCACGTCTAGCCTAAAAAATAATAATACCGCACGTACTATTAACTCATCAAATTAAAATGATATTTTATTTTGTAAGTTGAAAATTCTTACAAAATAATAATAATAATTGTTTATATATAACTTGGCAAGTTAACTCCGAGTGATTGCGTACATAAGCTTGCAAAGATTTTACTGACCAATGCAGTAATAGACGTGCAATCACGTGTTTATGATTTTATAACATTTCTCCATCTAGCCCAACATGATATTTTCACCCAGCCCAGCAAGTCCGCGGATTTCGAGAAAAATGCAAATGGGCTTTAAATTCTACCATATATATAAACGGGCTGCATAGATGCTACATCATTGTTTCACCCACCCCACCAAATGGACTAAAAAACAAATGGACTGGCTGACATGTGGGCTAGTAGGTCGAAGCCTAAGAAGGCGTTGGATTTACATCCAACGGCCGACATTCTTCTTCAATCTCTCGTCTTCTTCCCCCAGTGCTACCGGGACAGCCTGCTCCAGCCTCCGGCGTCCAGCGGCGTTGTTTTGCACGCCTCAGCAAAACGCTACCCCGCCGACGGCCAGGGCATCCCTCCACTCCGCACCTCCTATTATTCTGTGCCGAGTGTAGGCCCACCCCGCACCTGAACCAGTCAAGTTTCCCACTCCTCTCCGTCTGCGACTCCACTGCCGCGTCTTCCCCATCTCTGGGTCGTTCCAGTCTGGGGCCTCGCCGTCGTCCACCGCCTCGGTGCGCTCGGCGCGGCGTGGTAAACATACGAGAGTCATCGGAAGAGGACTGTACGTGGAGAGCCTGACAGCTGGGACCCATGAGGTCCATGGTCGCACGCAAGGAAAGTTCCTCCTTATTAAGCTGTTTCCTCCCCTGATAGCTAGGACCCACCGGCTGTATCTTCGCACGGAAGGAAGTGCCTCCTTGTTATGCGAAAAAAATCATTCCTCCCGATGACAGCTGGGACCCGGCAGATTTGGTGACTGACTTGTGGGCGTACTAAGCAGACGTGTACGCAGGGCTTTGTCAACTTAATCAACAAATGATTCTAGCAGCTGGACAGTTGGATGTTAGTCCAACAGCCGTGCTCCTTCTTCAAACTCTGTTCTTGCTCCTGTCTCCCGTGGGCGGCAGTGCTACCGCGCACCCGAACCATTCAAGTTTCCCACTCCTCTCCATCTGCAACTCCACTGCCGCGTCCTCCCCATCTCTGGGTCGTTCCAGTCTGGGGCCTCGCCGTCGTCCACCGGCCTTGGTGCACTCGGCACAGTGTGGTCAACGTGGTCAACAACCGAGAGTCATCGGAGGATGACTGTATGTGAGAGGCTGACAGTGGGGGCGCACCATGCCCATGGACGCATGCATGCAACTGCATCCTTTTTACCCTGAAAAATAATGTTTTCTCCCCCTGACTGCTGGGACCCACCAGCTACATCTTCGCACGCAAGGAAGTGCGTCGATATTACGGGAAAAAAAATGATTCGCCCCCCTGACTGCTGGGACCTACCAGCTACATCTTCGCACGCAAGGAAGTGCCTGACAGTCGGTACCCACCCGGTCAAAGCGTACGTAGCGTTGTCATTCTGGTCACGAACGTGTACGTACATACTGGTCGATCGGTCTATCTGTAGGCTGCAGCGATGAACCGTGGCCGTGTAAGGAAGGGCACATGTCATAGTAGAGGCGCGCACGAGTCGTAGTAGAGGCGCGCACGTAGCATGTACACGTACATACAACAGCCAGGGTGCAAGAAAGAAAATACGGCCATGTACGTACATACGGGCAGGGTCTCGAACGCCTACTCGTGCATACGTATGGCCAAGGCTCGTGTACATGGCTGGGTCAGAACGGAGAAACTGCGTCGTCGTCGTGTTCATGGGGAGGCAACGGAATGCATCATGTTCATCGGGAGGCAACGGAACGCGTACTGTTCATCGGGAGCCAACCAGCTTGGACAGAACAACCGATGGAAACGAGGCCTGGCGTACCATAGAACGAAGGAAACAGTCTTGTGTTTGACCAGCCACGGTCGAAACGGGATCCTGTTCATCGGGAGGGGTCTGGCATACCACAAAATGGAGGAAACGGACCTCCTACGGTCGAAACGGGGTCTTGTTGATCGGGAGGGGAGTGGCGTACTGCAAAACAGAGGAAACGGACTTGTGTTGGAGCGCTACTGTCGAAACGGGGTCCTGTTCATCGGGAGGGGTGTGGCGTACCGCAAAACGGAACTTCACGGGATACTGTTCGTCTCCACCGTCGACCTCCTCCAGCCTCCACGGGCTCCTGTTCATCCACCGTCGACCTCCTCCAGCCTCCACCTGCGACTGTTCATCCACGGGCTCCTGTTCATCCAGCCTCCACCACACACTCCTCCACCGGCTACTGTTCAACTAGCCCTCTCCACGGGGTCCTGTTCAACCACCCCTCCACGGGCTACTGTTCATCCAACCCTCCATCGGCTACTGTTCAACCAGCCCTCCACGGGGTCGTCCTATTCATCCAGCCCTCCACGGGGTCCTCTTCATCCACCCCTTCACCGGCTCGATCGATTGGGGTACTATTCACCCAGCGGCAACGACCCCTACTACCACGGGGTCCTATTCATCCAACCCCCCACCGGGAACTATTCATCCAAACCCCCAACAATGCTCACTGTTCATCCAGAGGCAGCATCGATCGGCTTCAGTTAGCAGCAGTAGCGAAGGAATCACTCGGGTTCAGTTAACAGCAAGGGATTGATCGATCGCTCGGGTTCAGTAACGTGTAGCCTGCAGTGCAATCGCTCGGGTTCAGTTAGAGCCCAACGCCTCGCACACACGCGCGTACGTACAAGAGAAACGCGCATCGCTCGGCCCCCAACCACCCACCGTAACCGGGAACTCCCCAATATTTTCCTCGCCCTCGCTTCTACCACGGATTTTTCCGTCATGGACGGCCCAAAGAATGCCATGCAGCTACGTCTCCGGCCCGCCCAGGACGAAAAGCCCATTTTCTGTCATGATTTTTTGTCATAGAAGTAGGACCCCACCACATCTATGATGATGCCGGGTCTTGTCACAATTATCTTCATAGATGTGTCATAAGTATGACAGAAAAAATTTCATTCGGCCCAAAATGTCACGGATGTGTCTTTTTTTGTAGCGTGGACTTCTAAAATAAGCATAGTAAAGGCTATAAATGCCACTTTTATTGCAAATAAAGATGCAAAACATTATTCTAAATAAAAGCAAGAAAATCCTAGCAAAAATAAAATGATGCTCCAAGCAAAACACATATCATGTGACGAATAAAAATGTAGCTCAAAGTGAGGTTACCGATAATGTTGGAGACGAAAGAGGGGATGCCTTCCGGGGCATCCCCAAGCTTAGTTGCTTGGATCTTCCTTGAATATTACCCTGGGGTGCCTTGGGCATCCCCAAGCTTAGGGTCTTCTCACTCCTTATTCTCCTCATATTGATATCTCACCCAAAACTTGAAAACTTCAACCACACAAAACTTAACGGAACTTCGTGAGATAGGTTAGTATGATAAGGAGCAAACCATTTCACTTTAGTACTGTCAAAGAAAAGATTCATAATTGTTTCCACACAATGCCTACTGTAGAATATCATTTCTACAATTTAAATTGAGCAATATAAGCCATAGAAACTAGAAAACGAGCAAACTGTGCATTGAAAACAGAATCTGTCAAAATCAGAATAGTCTGTAGTATTCTGTACTCCATCCATACTTATGCTACTCCAAAAATTCTGAAAAATTAGGACAATGTAGATAATTTGTATACCTATGACCTGTAAAAATTTCAGATCAAAAACACGTTCCAGTGAATTTTAAAATTTCCTGGACTGAGCGCAAAAGTTTCAGTTTTTGCACAGATTCAAGTCAACTATCATCCACACTATCCCAAAGGCTTTACTTGGCACTTTATTGAAACAAAAGCAATAAAACATTCTTACTACAGTAACATAATCATGTGAACACACAAAAATAGTAGGTAAAAGTGTTGGGTTGTCTCCCAACAAGCGCTTTTCTTTAATGCCTTTTAGCAAGGCATGATGATTTCAATGATGCTCGCATAGAAGATAAGAATTGAAACATAACAAGAGCGTCATGAAACACATGGCAAACACATTTAATCCCAACGCACTTCCTATGCATAGGGATTTTGTGAGCAAATAACTTTTGGGAGCAAGAATCAACTAGCATAGGAAGGCAAAACAAGCAAAACTTCAAGATTTTCAACACATAGAGAGGAAACTTGATATTATTGCAATTCCTACAAGCATAAGTTCCTCCCTCATAATAATTTTCAGTAGCATAATGAATGAATTCAACAATATAGCTATCACATAAAGCATTGTTTTCATGATAAATAAGCATAGAAATTTTGTTACTCTCCACATAAGCAAATTTATTCTCATCAATAGTAGTGGGAGCAAACTCAACAAAATAACTATCATGTGATTGAAAATTAAAATCATGATGACAAGTTTCATGGTTATCATTATTCTTTATAGCATACATGTCATCACCATAATCATCATAGATAGCAACTTCATTGTCAAAATCAATGAAAACCTCTTCCAAAATAGTGGACTCATCATTAAATAAAGTCATGACCTCTCCAAATTCACTTTCATCAATATAATCATCATAAATAGGAGGCTTGCAATCATCATAATAAATTTTCTCATCAAAACTTGGGGGAGTAAAACCTTGTAGCTTTACATATCATTAGCATCATGGATATTCAAAGAATTCATACCAACAACATGGAAATCATGCTCATCATTCAAATATTTTGTGCCAAACATTTTATTGACTTCTTCTTCTAACAATTGATCACAATTTTCCGATCCATCATTTTCAAGAAAGATATTATAAAGATGATCAATAATATGATGCAACCTCAATTCCATTTTATGTAGTTTTCTTTTATAAACCAAACTAGTGATAAAACAAGAAACTAAAAGATTCGATTGCAAGATCTAAAGATATACCTTCATGCACTCACCTCCCCGGCAACGGCGCTAGAAAAGAGCTTGATGTCTACTACGCAACTTTATTCTTGTAGATTCGTGTTGGGCCTCCAAGCGCAGAGTTTTGTAGGACAGTAGCAATTTTCCCTCAAGTGGATGACCTAAGGTTTACCAATCCATGTGAGGTGTAGGATGAAGATGGTCTCTCTCGAACAACCCTGCAACCAAATACAAGAAATCTCTTGTGCCCCCAACACACCCAGTACAATGGCAAATTGTATAGGTGCACTAGTTCGGCGAAGAGATGGTGATAGAAGTGTAATATTGATGGTAGAATTATGTTTTTATAATCTGAATAAATAGAAATAGGAAGGTAGCAAATAGTAAACGGGCACAAAAATGGTATTGCAATGCTTGAAAACAAGGCCTAGGGTCCGTACTTTCGCTAGTGCAACCTCTCAACAATGCTAATATAATTGGATCATATAACCATCCCTCAAAGTGTGATGAAGAATCACTCCATAGTTCCTATCTAGCGGAGAACATAAGAATAAATTGTTTGTAGGGTACGAAACCATCTCAAAGCTATTCTTTCCGTTCGATCTATTCAAGAGTTCGTACTGAAATAACACAAAGCTATTCTTTCCGTTCGATCTATCCTAGAGTTCGTACTAAAATAACACCAAAGCAAATTCATATTCATAATACTCAATCCAACACAAAGAACTTCAAAGAGTGCCCCAAGATTTCTACCGGAGAAACGAAGACAAGAACGTGCATCAACCCCTATGCATAGATTACCCCAATGTCACCTCGGGAATCCGCGAGTTGAGTGCCAAAACATATATCAAGTGAATCAATACGATGCCCCATTGTCACCATGAGTATTCAATTGTAAGACATATATCAAGGGTTCTCAAATCCATAAAAGTATTCAATCTGATAACAACAAAATCTCAAAGGGGAAGACCTAATTCATCACAACAAGATAGAGAGGGGGAAACACCAGATGATCCGACTATATTAACAAAGCCCGCGATACATCAAGATCGTGACATCTCAAGAACACGAGAGAGAGAGAGAGATTAAACACATAGCTACTGGTACAAACCCGCAGCCCCGAGGGTGGACTACCCCCTCCTCATCGTGGTGGCCACCGGGATGATGAAGATGGCCACTGGTGATGATTTCCCCCTCCGGCAGGGTGCCAGAATGGGCTCCTGATTGGTTTTCGGTGGCTATAGAGGCTTGTAGCGGCGGAACTTTCGATCTAGGTTAACCCCCAAGGGTTTCAGAATATTTGGGAATTTATAGTGCAAAGAGGGGGTGCGGGAGGCCACCGAGGTGGGCATAACCCACCTGGGCGCGCCAGGGGGCCCTGGCGCGCCCTGGTGGGTTGTGCCCTCCTCGGGGCACCCCCAGGTGCTTCTTTGGCCCACTGTTGGTCTTTTGGTCGATAAAAAATCATCGTGAAGTTTCGTTACATTTGGATTCTTTTTGGTATTGATTTCATGCGATGTAAAAAACAAGCAAAAAAATAGCAAGTGGCACTGGCACTGGGTCAATAGGTTAGTCCCAAAAAATGATATAAAGTTGCTATGAAATGATTGTAAAACATCCAAGAATGATAAAATAACAGCATGAATACTTCATAAATTATAGATACATTGGAGACGTATCACCACCTCAACCGAACTAGTGAACCCTCGTACTCCCCTCCACGTGGGCATGCACCTGCCTCGCCTTCCCTGGCTCCGCGTCGTTCCCTTCCTAGGCCTCGCCGTCGTCCACCGCCTGGGTGCTGTCCTTGTGGCATGGTCAACGTGGTCAACGGATGACAGCCATCGGAAGAGGACTCTATGCGGTGAGGCTGACAGATGGACCCACCAGCTACATCTTCGCACGCAAGGAAGTGCGTCCATATTACGGGCAAAAAAATGATTCTTCCCCCTAAAAGCTGGGATCCACCAGCTATATCTTCGCACGCAAGGAAGTGCGTCCTTGTCCTCCCTGACAGCTGGGACCACCCGGCCAAAGCGTACGTAGCGTTTTCTGTCTGGTCGCGAACGTGTACGTATACACTGGTCGATCGGTCTCTCTGCAACGATGAACTGTGGCCGAGCAAGCAGTGGCACGTGTAGTAGTAGAGCCCCCAATGCAGTCCCTTCTAAACTGTGTACACGTACGTACAGCCACATGCCAAAAAATACGGCCACGTACGTACATACGGGCGGGGTCTCGAACGCCTACTCACGCATACATACGGCCAGGGCTTGTGTACATGGAGAGGCAACAGACGGCAGCAACGGTGTCCTGTTCATCGGAAGCCAACCGGCTGGGTCGGAACGGAGAAACTATGTCGTGTTCATCGGGAGGCAACGGGATGCGTCATGTTCATTGGGTACCAACCGGCTTGGACGGAATAGTCGAAACGGGCCTGGCGTACCGCAGAATGGAGGAAACGGCCTTATATTTGAGTGCCTACGGATGAAACGGGGTCCAGTTGATCGAGAGGGGTGTGGCGGACCACAAAACGGAGGAAACAGACTTGTGTTGTGATACGTCTCCAACGTATCTACTTTTCCAAACACTTTTGCCCTTGTTTTGGACTCTAACTTGCATGATTTGAATGGTACTAAATCGGACTGGCGCCGTTTTCAGCAGAATTGCCATGGTGTTATTTTTGTGCAGAAATAAAATTTCTCAGAATGACCTGAAAATCCACGGAGACACGTTTTGGAATTAATGAAAAATACTGGCGAAAGAATCAACACTAGGGGGCCCACACCCTGTCCACGAGGGTGGAGGGCGCACCCACCCCTGGGCGCGCCCCCTGCCTCGTGGGCCCCCTGAGGCTCCACCGACCTCAACTCCAACTCTATATATTCACGTTCGGGGAGAAAAAAATCAGGGACAAGGATTCATCGCGTCTTATGATACGGAGCCGCCGCCAAGCCCTAATCTCTCTCGGGAGGGCTGATCTGGAGTCCGTTCGGGGCTCTGGAGAGGGGAATCCGTCGCCGTCGTCATCATCAACCATCCTCCATCACCAATTTGATGATGCTCACCGCCGTGCGTGAGTAATTCCATCGTAGGCTTGCTGGACGGTGATGGGTTCGATGAGATTTATCATGTAATCGAGTTAGTTTTGTTAGGGTTTGATCCCTAGTATCCATTATGTTCTGAGATTGATGTTGCTATGACTTTGCTATGCTTAATGCTTGTCACTAGGGCCCGAGTGCCATGATTTCAGATCTGAACCTATTATGTTTTCATGAATATATATGTGTTCTTAATCCTATCTTGCAAGTCAATAGTAACCTACTATGTGTTATGATCCAGCAACCCCGAAGTGACAATAATCGGGACCACTCCCGGTGATGACCGTAGTTTGAGGAGTTCATGTATTCACTAAGTGTTAATGCTTTGGTTCGGTACTCTATTAAAAGGAGGCCTTAATATCCCTTAGTTTCCAATAGGACCCCGCTGCTACGGGAGGGTAGGACAAAAGATGTCATGCAAGTTCTTTTCCATAAGCACGTATGACTATATTCGAAATACATGCCTACATTACATTGATGAATTGGAGCTAGTTCTGTGTCACCCTATGTTATAACTGTTGCATGAGGAATCGCATCCGACATAATTATCCATCACTGATCCAATGCCTATGAGCTTTTCACATATTGATCTTTGCTTATTTACTTTTTCGCTACCACTGTTACAATTACTACAAAACTGCTACTGCTACTTTTGCCACCATTACCGTTACTTCCATACTACTTTGCTACTAAATACTTCGCTATAGATATTAAGTTTTCCAGGTGTGGTTGAATTGACGACTCAACTGCTAATACTTAAGAATATTCTTTGGCTCCCTTTGTGTCGAATCAATAAATTTGGGTTGAATACTCTACCCTTAAAAACTGTTGCGATCCCCTATACTTGTGGGTTATCAAGACTATTTTTTGGTGCCGTTGCCGGGGAGCATAGCTCTATTCTTTGAGTCACTTGGGATTTATATCTGCTGATCACTATGACGAACTTGAAAGACGAAAAAACCAAGATTTATCCCTCAACTACGAGGGGAGATAAGTTGCCATCTAGCTCCGCACTTGATTCACCTTCTGTTATGAGTAAACTTGCGACATCTACACCTGCTATTGATTCTGATATGTCGCATGTTATTGATGATGCCACTTCTGCTATGCATGATACTTATGATGAAGCTACTTCTATGCTTGATAATACTGTGCCATTAGGTGAATTTCTTAAGGAACAACTTGCTAGGGCTAGAGAGAATGAAATTATTGAAACTGATAATATTGATGAAAGTGATGATGAAGATTCTCCCCCTAGATATGAATTGCCTGTTGTGCCTGAGGATTATGTTATGGATGAAGAAACTACTAGAGATTTTCTTGCTTGCAATGACAGATATGATCTTAAGAAACTGTTAGCTAAGCTGAAAGAAAATTCTTTGAATGCTAGAATGAAATATGACCCTGCTTTTGCTACTTCACCTATCTTTATTTCTGATAAAGATTATGATTTCTCTGTCGATCCTGAGATAATTACTTTGGTTGAATCTGATCCTTTCTGTGGCTATGAATCTGAAACTGTTGTGGCACATCTTACTAAATTAAATGATATAGCCACCCTATTCACTCATGAGGAAAAAATTCATTACTACTATATCCTTAAATTATTTCTGTTCTCATTAAAGGGTGATGCTAAAACATGGTTTAATTCTCTTGATCCTGGTTGTGTGCGTAGTCCCCAGGATATGATTTATTACTTCTCTGCTAAATATTTTCCCGCTCATAAGAAACAAGCTGCCTTAAGGGAAATATATAATTTTGTGCAAATTGAATAAGAGAGTCTCCCACAAGCTTGGGGGAGGCTTCTCCAATTACTTAATGCTTTGCCTGATCATCCTCTTAAGAAAAATGAAATACTTGATATCTTTTATAATGGACTAACCGATGCCTCCAGAGACCACCTGGATAGTTGTGTTGGTTGTGTTTTTAGGGAAAGAACTGTTGATCAAGCTGAATTGCTATTGAATAATATGTTGAGTAATGAGAATAATTGGACACTTCCTGAACCATCTCCTAAGCCAACTCCGAAGAAAAGGGGTATTCTATTTCTCAGTCCTAAAGATATGCAAGAGGCAAAGAAAAATCTATGAAAGAAAAAGGTATTAAAGCTGAAGATGTTAAGAATTTACCACCTATTGAAGAAATACATGGTCTTGATAACCCGACACAAGTAGTAAAGGTAAATTCTCTCTATAGATTTGATGAAGGTGATATTGCTTGTTATAAGTCTACTAGCCAATGCTTAGATGAGTTTGATAATTTTATTGTTAAACAAGAAAACTTCAATGCTTATGTTGGTAGGCAATTGAAATGCAATGCTTATATGATTGAACACTTGAGTGATTATATGTCTAGAGTTAAAGGTGAACTTAAACTCATTAGTAAACATGCTTCTATGGTTACCACTCAAGTAGAACAAGTGCTTAAAGCTCAAAATAATTTGCTCAATGAATTAAATAATAAGAAAAAAGATAATGCTGTTAGAGTTATGACTAGAGGGGGTAAAGTGACTCAGGAACCCTTGTATCCTGAGGGCCACCCTAGGAGAGTTGAGCAAGATTCTCAGAGAACTAATGTTGATGCACCTAGTCCTTCTAAGAAGAAGAAAAAGAAAAACGATAGGACTTTGCATGCTTCTAGTGAACCTGTTGTTGACACACCTGAGAATCCCAATGAAATTTCTATTTCTGATGCCGAAACACAATCTGGTAATGAACATGAACCTAGTGATAATATTAATGATGATGTTCATGATGATGCTCAACCTAGCGATAACAATGATGTAGAGATTGAACCCGCTGTTGATCTTGATAACCCACAATCAAAGAATCAACGTTATGATAAGAGAGACTTCGTTGCTAGGAAGCACGTTAAAGAAAGAGAACCATGGCTTCAGAAACCCATGCCTTTTCCTCCTAAACCATCCAAGAAAAAGGATGATGAGGATTTTGAGCGCTTTGCTGAAATGATTAGACCTATCTTTTTGCGTATGCGTTTGACTGATATGCTTAAAATGAATCCTTATGCTAAGTATATGAAAGATATTGTTACAAATAAAAGAAAGATACCGGAAGCTGAAATTTCCACCATGCTTGCTAATTATACTTTTAAGGGTGGAATACCAAAGAAACTAGGAGATCCAGGAGTACCAACTATACCATGCTCCATTAAAAGAAACTATGTTAAAACTGCTTTATGTGATCTTGGAGCCGGTGTTAGTGTTATGCCTCTCTCTTTATATCGTAGACTTGATTTGAATAAGTTGACACCTACTGAAATATCTCTGCAAATGGCCGATAAATCAACTGCTATACCCGTCGGTATTTGTGAGGATGTGCCTGTTGTGGTTGCAACCGTTACTATTCTAACAGACTTTATTATTCTTGATATTCCCGAGGACGATAGTATGTCGATTATCCTTGGTAGACCCTTTTTGAATACCGTAGGGGCTGTTATTGATTGCAACAAAGGCAATGTCACTTTTCATGTTAATGGTAATGAGCATACGGTACACTTTCTGAGGAAACAACCTCAAGTCCACAGTATCAATTCTATTGGAAAAATTCCAACAATTACTATTGGAGGTTTTGAATTTCCTCTTCCTACTGTCAAAAAGAAATATGATATTCTTATTGTTGGGGACGTGCATATTCCCGTTGAGGTAACCTAGTGCTATTCGAAAATTCTCCGGTTTCATGCGATTCGGAATGAGGTTGGTAACAAGACTTGACCAACCTTGTTAGTGGATTCCTTTTGATGAGCATGAGGTGGATGAAGTTAGAAAGCACAACTCTCTGTACCCTCCTTTTACTTTCTGTTATTTAGATTAAATAAAGCAAAAATAGTATTTTCTGTCTGTTTTCTGAATTATCCTTGCAATAAAAAATACCCCGAAAACAGAAGTTCTCCAAATGTCCTGAAAATTATATATGATTTTTTGTAGAATATTTAGGAATATCTGGCACTGAGAACACACCAGGGGGATCCACCATCTGGCCATGAGAGTCCAGGGCGCGCCCACCCCCTGGGCGCGTCCCCTTCCTTGTGGGCCCCACATGGCCCCTCTCCACTTATTCCTGCACCCACACACTCCGTCTTCCTCCAGAAAAAATCACCCAACAGCTCAAACACGAGTTCCAGCTCATCTTGCTGCCATTTTTGATCTCCTTGCTCAAAGCTCCATTCACAAAACTGCTTTGGGGGATTGTTCTTTGGTATGTGACTCCTCCAATGGTCCAATTAGTTTTTGTTCTAGTGCTTTATTTATTGAAAATGTGTGCTGCTTAGGTGACCCTGTTCTTGAGCTTGCATGTCAAATTTATATGGTCCCAAGTAGTTCTAATGCATGATATAGTCTCTAGGCACTTATGGGAGTAGTTGCTATCAATCTTGTTAAGTTTGGTTCACTTTTATTTTGAGTTACTAAAAATTTCAGAAATTTTCAGAAAATGATGAAGAGATTATTGAGGGGCTCTTCAAGCCGAAGCTCGGAGGATAAGCAAAGTGAAGAGGATAAGAAGCCCAAATATAATCTCCCTCGCACCACGGAGGTTCAACCGTGTGAATGGCCTTGTGATGAGTTCTTGAGAGCAGCTGGGATTCATGATGATTTTTATTACTTGGCTGAGAATGCGGGCCTCACCGACTTCCTCCACGACCAGCTCGAAACGTATCTCCTACTCACTAATATTTTTGTGCAAAATTTTCATTTCCATGCTAGGAGATCACCACCTTCGGTGGATTTTTATTTATATGATGAGTTTAGGGAGATGTCCCTCTATGATTTTTGTGCGGTTTCCAAGTTGCCTTTTGAGGGCAGCATCAAGGAACCACATCCTAGGGATGTGGCAGGATTTATTGATATGATTGCTGTAGGGAAACGAGAAAAGTGTCAGAAGCAAGAACTACTAGCATACATCTCCCTGTTCTACGTTACTATGCAATATTTGCTAGTAGATGTTTAATTGGCCGCGGGAATAGTGGGGACCTCAGTGCTCTTGACCTCGCCATTGCGCCGTGCTTTATTCTGTGACAGAACTTTCAGTTTAGGTGCTATGGTTGCTAAACGGTTGAGTCTAAACCGTACAAAGGGCCCCATTTTTGGAGGTATCTTTGCTTCGCGTCTTGCTTAATATTTTGAGATACCTTTAGACACTATGAGAAAGAAGAAAAGTTGTTGCCCCCTATTTTCTTAGACAATAAAAGTATGGTAGCACATGATTTTATTTGCGATGATAAGGAGAAGAGACTCATTTATAACCTGGTATTCAGTGAAAAGACTTGTCAGATTATTACCTTGCCTGCACCTTCTTTGTTTAACATTTATTCAGGCACATACATCATCCTGCCCGATGACATTTATGCATATTGGGAGCAAACACGATCCCCAGAGCCTGAGCCTGAGCCATCTCCTGACCCATATCAGGAGTCTATTTATCAGTGGAATCCGCAAGAGCTCGCTAACTAGTGGCACCCCGAGGATCCTCCTCAGTACACTAGAGAGGACCATTTTGATCCATGGGCCTAGACCAACTTAGGACAAAAGCCTAAGCTTTGGGGAGTACGTATTTCTCACCGACATTACATTCATGTTCACACACTCATTTTAGTTGTCGGTGCTCATACTTTTTTATTGTAATATCCATGCTAGTTTATTTTCTTTTCTAGCCTTCTTCTTGTGTGTTTGAAAAACCTTAAGAAAAACCAAAAAAAATTAGTTGTAGCTTTTAGCTAGTTTACTTTCCATGCATGTAGTAGTAGTAACTAAAAGAAAACCCAAAAAGATTTCTCGTTCTTCTTTTGCTTGTTGGGAGCTCTCCCGTGTAAATAGTTTTATTTTATTTCTTTTCTTTGGGGGTTGAGAGGAGAAGACCATGATGAAAATGTTGAAATGGCTCTTATACGCATTATTGTTGATTTAACCAAGAGCCCATATTACCTTGTCTTCTCCCTTGTATTAAATGCTTGCAGATTCCAGCTTAGTCCAATTGCTCATGCACTATTATTATTATCCATACCGTTCGGTCGTGCAAGTGAAAGGCAATAGTGACGACATATGATGGACTGATTGAGATGAGAAAAGCTGGTATGAACTCGACCTATCTTGTTTTTGTAAATATGATTAGTTCATCATTCCTGATTCAACCAACTATGAATGAAACATATTTGCAATGACAATTAGAGATTATAGTTGCTCATGCCATGCTTAATTAGCTAGTAGTTTATAATGGTTTACATTGCGTGCCAACATGCTATTAAAATGGTTGTGATGTGGTATGATAGGGTGTTATCCTCCTTTGAACGATTTGAGTGGCTTGACTTGGCACATGTTCACGCATGTAGTTGAAACAAAATCAACATAGCCTCCATGATATTTATGTTCATGGTGAATTATATCCTACCCATGCTTGCACTCAGTGTTGATTAATTTTAATGCATGTTCATGACTATTGTCGCTCTCTAGTTGGTCGTTTCCCAGTCTCTTTCTAGCCTTCACTTGTACTAAGCGGGAATACTGCTTGTGCATCCACTTCCCTAAACCCCAAAGTTATTCCATATGAGTCCACCATACCTTCCTATATGCGGTATCTACCTGCCGTTCCAAGTAAATTTGTATGTGCCAAACTCTAAACCTTCAAATGAAATTCTGTTTTGTATGCTCGAATAGCTCATGTATCAACTAGGGTTCTATGTATCTTCCATGCTAGGCGGGTTATTCTCACGAGGAGTGGACTCCGCTCCTCACTCACGAGAAAATGGCCGGTAACCGGGATGCCTAGTCCCATGCTCAAATCAAAATAATTCCAAACAAAACTCCCCCAGGATTGTTGTTAGTTGGAGGCACCTATTGTTTCGGGCAAGCCATGGATTGATGCTTGTTGGTGGTGGGGAAGTATAAACTTTACCATTCTGTTTGGGAACCGCCTATAATGTGTGTAGCATGGAAGATATCGAGATCTCTCGGTTGTTATGTTGACAATGAAAGTATGCCGCTATATTATTCATCTCTATTTCGAACTCGAGCCCTGGCACCTTTACAAATCCCTGCTTCCCTCTGTGAAGGGCCTATCTATTTACTTTTATGTTGAGTCATCATCCTCTTATTAAAAAGCACCAATTGGAGAGCACTGCTGTCATTTGCATGCATTACTATTAGTTTACATTGAGTATGACTGGATCTCTTTTACCATGAATTACAATGTTTAGTCAGTCCTTGATCTTCATAGGTGCTCTGCATTTATGTTTTGCGGTCTCAGAAAGGGTTAGCGAAACCATCTTGTTATATCATATTATGATTGTTTTGAGAAAGTGTTGTCATCTGAGATTTATTATTATTGCTCGCTAGTTGATTATGCCATTGATATGAGTAAACATGATACCTAAATGTTATTGTGAATATGGTTAGTTCATAATCTTTGTTGAAAACTTGAATGCTGGCTTTACATATTTACAACAACAAGAGCAAACAGAGCTTGTAAAAGTTTTTCTTTATCACTTTCAGTTTGTCAACTGAATTGCTTGAGGACAAGCAAAGGTTTAAGCTTGGGGGAGTTGATACGTCTCCAACGTATCTACTTTTCCAAACACTTTTTCCCTTGTTTTGGAGTCTAACTTGCATGATTTGAATGGAACTAACCCGGACTGACGCTGTTTTCAGCAGAATTGCCATGGTGTTATTTTTGTGCAGAAATAAAAGTTCTCGGAATGACCTGAAAATCCATGGAGACACGTTTTGGAATTAATGAAAAATAATGGCGAAAGAATCAACACTAGGGGGCCCACACCCTGTCCACGAGGGTGGAGGGCGCGCCCACCCCCTGGGGGGCGCCCCCTGCCTCGTGGGCCCCCTGAGGCTCCACCGACCTCAACTCCAACTCTATATATTCATGTTCGGGGAGAAAAAATCAGGGAGAAGGATTCATCGCGTTTACGATACGGAGCCGCCGCCAAGCCCTAATCTCTCTTGGGAGGGCTGATCTGGAGTCCGTTCGGGGCTCTAGAGAGGGGAATCCGTCGCCGTCGTCATCATCAACCATCCTCCATCACCAATTTGATGATGCTCACTGCCGTGCGTGAGTAATTCCATTGTAGGCTTGCTGGGCGGTGAAGGGTTGGATGAGATTTATCATGTAATCGAGTTAGTTTTGTTAGGGTTTGATCCCTAATATCCATTATGTTCTGAGACTGATGTTGCTATGACTTTGCTATGCTTAATGCTTGTCACTAGGGCCTGAGTGCCATGATTTCAGATCTGAACCTGCTATGTTTTCATGAATATATATGTGTTCTTGATCCTATCTAGCAAGTCAATAGTCACCTACTATGTGTTATGATCCAGCAACCCTGAAGTGACAATAATCGGGACCACTCCCGGTGATGACCGTAGTTTGAGGAGTTCATGTATTCACTAAGTGTTAATGCTTTGGTCCGGTACTCTATTAGAAGGAGGCCTTAATATCCCTTAGTTTCCAATAGGACCCTGCTGCCACGGGAGGGTAGGACAAAAGATGTCATGCAAGTTCTTTTCCATAAGCACGTATGACTATATTCGAAATACATGCCTACATTACATTGATGAATTGGAGCTAGTTCTGTGTCACCCTATGTTATAACTGTTGCATGAGGAATCGCATCCGACATAATTATCCATCACTGATCCAATGCCTACCAGCTTTTCACATATTGATCTTTGCTTATTTACTTTTCCGCTACCATTGTTACAATTACTACAAAACTGCTACTATTACTTTTGCCACCGTTACCGTTACTTCCATACTACTTCGCTACTAAATACTTTGCTGCAGATATTAAGTTTTCCAGGTGTGGTTGACTTGACAACTCAACTGCTAATACTTGAGAATATTCTTTGGCTCCCCTTGTGTCGAATCAATAAATTTGGGTTGAATACTCTACCCTCGAAAACTGTTGCGATCCCCTATACTTGTGGGTTATCATGTTGGAGCGCCTATGATTGAAACAGGGTCCTATTCATCGGGAGGGGTGTGGCGTACCGCAAAACGGGACTCCATGGCCTACTGTTCATCCACCGTCGACTTCCTCTAGCCTCCACCTGCTACTGTTCATCCACCATCGACTTCCTCCTGCCTCCACCAGCTAGTGTTCATCCACGGTGGTCCTGTTCATGCAGCCCTCCACCGGCTACTGTTCAACCAGCCCTCCACGGGGTCCTGTTCATCCACCCCCAACCAGCTCGGCTGTGGCGGCCTCCTCTTGGGGTCCTGTTCATCCAGCGGCAATGGTCTACTACTACTACTACCACGGGGTCCTGTTCATCCAACCCCCACCGGGAACTATTCATCCAACCCCAACCACGTACGTCTCGACTTGTTCAACCAAACCCCACGTTCACTGTACATAAGAGGCAGCAGGTTCGATCGGCTTCAGTTAGCAGCAGTAGCTAAGGAATCCCTCGATCGGGTTCAGTTAACAGCTAGGGATCGATCGATCGCTCGGGTTCAGTAACGTAGCTAGTGCAATCGCTCGGGTTCAGTAAGCGAACACCTCGCTCGGGTTCAGTTAGAGCCCAACGCCTCGCACACACGCGCGTACGTGTACGAGAGAAACACGCAATCCCTCCGTGCATTGCTCGGCCCCGACCACCCACCGTAATCGGGAACTCCCCGAAATTTTCCTCGCCCTCGCTTCTACCACGATTTTTTTCGTCATGAATGGCCCAACGAATGTCATGCAGGTGCGTCTCCGGCCCGCCCAGGACGAAAAGCCAATTTTCTGTCATGATTTTTTGTCATAGAAGTAGGAGCCCACCACATCTATGATGATACCAGGTTTTGTCACAATTATCTTCATAGAAGTGTCAGAAGCATGATAGAATTTTTTTTCGTTCGGCCCAAAATGTCACGGATGTATCTTTTTTTTGTAGTGATGTGGATCCAAATCAGCCCCTTACGAAGCAATGCATAAACTAGGGTTTAAGCTTCTGTCACTCTAGCAACCCATCATCTTCTTATTACTTCCGAATGCCTTCCCCTAGGCCCAAATCATGGTGAAGTGTCATGTAGTCAACGTTCACATAACACCACTAGAGGAAAGACAACATACATCTCATCAAGATATCGAACGAATACCAAATTCACATGATTACTTATAACAAGACTCCTCCCATGTCCTCAGGAACAAACATAACTACTCACAAAGCATATTCATGTTCATAATCAGAGGGGTAATAAATATCATTAAGGATCTGAACATATGATCTTCCACCAAATAAACCAACTAGCATCAACTACGGGGAGTAATCAACAACACTACTAGCAACGTACAAGTACCAATCTGAGGTTCTGAGACAAAGATCGGATACAAGAGATGAACTAGGGTTTGAGAGGAGATGGTGCTGGTGAAGATGTTGATGGAGATTGACCCCCTCTCGATGAGAGGATCGTTGGTGATGACGATGGCTTCGATTTCCCCCTCCGGGAGGGAAGTTTCCCCGGCAAAATCGCTCTGCCGGAGCTCTAGATTGCTCCTGCCCAGGTTCCGCCTCGAGACGCTGGCGCTTCGTCCTGAAAGCCATCCTCTGTTTTTTTTCTAGGTCAAAACCCTCCATACAGCAGAAGATGGGCACCGGAGACCTGCCAGGGGGCTCACAAGCCCTGGGGGCGCGCCCAGGGGGTAGGGCGCACCCCCCAAGCTTGTGGCCACCTGGTGGGTCCCCTCTGGTATTTTCTTCGCCCAATATTTTTTATATATTCCAAAATAATTCTCCGTAAAGTTTTGGGACTTTTGGAGTTGTGCAGAATAGGTCTCTCATATTTTCTCCTTTCTGGTCCAGAATTCCAGCTGCCGGCATTCTCCCTCTTCATGTAAACCTTGCAAAATAAGAGAGAAAAGCCATAAGTATTGTACCAAAATGTGTAATAACAGCCCATAATGCAATAAATATCAACATAAAAGCATGATGCAAAATGGACGTGTCATAGACTACTCCCTCCTCATCATGGTGGCCTCCGGGATGATGAAGATGGCCTTCGGTGATGATTTCCCCCTCCGGCAGGGTGCCAGAAACAGGGTCCAGATTGATTTTTTGTGGCTATAGAGGCTTGCGGTGGCGGAACTTCTGATCTAGGGTTATTTCTGGGGGATTCTGTATTTATAGGATTTTTTGGTGTTGGTTTCAAGCGAAGATGGGCCTCAAGGGGCCCACAAGACACCAGCACACCTATCGGAACCACGCCAAAAATATTCGTGCCTCATTGCGTTTGCACACTCCAATCCCATCCCTTTACTTTCTTGCAATTAGCATGCTTTACTATTTCCACTGCATATACTCTTGTCATGCTTTCTTGAAATGTATTGTGTATGCTTAAACTTGTGCTAAAACTCCACCTTAACTTGAAGAACTTAAAATCTGCCACTTTTACTTGTTGAGGGTCTAATCACCCCTCTCTAAACCCCTCTTCTCGATCCTTTCAATTGGTATCAGAGCATTGGTCTCCATTGCTTTGGTTTAATCACCATTGGAGGAAGATGGATGAGTCTACGATCGGGAGTATTAGACGTAGAGTGCCTATGCTTGATGGAGAGTTCTACAATTCTTGGAAGAATGAGATGCTTGAGATTCTCAATGAATATGATTGAACAAGTATATTACTAGCCCTTATGTGCCTCCTATTGATCCTTTGCATCCTACCCCCGATGAGTACCTTGACATGACTCGCAATCTTAGAACTATTGATCTTATCATTAGAGGATTGCTAGAAATTTGCTTGTATGCTTGCCTACCTTTGAATGTGCTTCTACTATATGGAAATATCTTGAGGAGCGCTTTCCAAATTATTCCTTGAAAAATCTAGATGAGATTCTTCAAAAGTCTATTGCTTTTCAAAATATGGACCCTAGTGATCCTAATTAAGTCTGATGAATGTCTATTTGAGCTCCGTGACCTTATGCGTGCCAAAGGAAATGTTGGAGTCATTAGTAGCATCATTTCACAAACTATTGGTATTCATAAACATGCACATTTTCATGGTCATAAATCTAATGAATCACTTGCCCTAGGTGATGATCAATTACATGACGATATTGAGCATGGATATTATGATGAAGATGAACATAGTGACTTTGACCTTGAGGAGTCGATGAGACACTTTAGTCTTATGGCTAACCTTCGTGGTTACATGGTCGAAGGAAAGGAATGGATTCTCGATAGTGGATGTACTGATCATATGACCGGAGACAAGGACATGTTCCGTGAGCTTGCTAAGAACGACGGTCCATGCAAGTATGTCACTTTTGGACATAACTCCAAGTGTAAGGTACTTGGCCTTGGTAAGGTGGCCATTTGCAATGATAGCTCTATCCAAAACATTTTGCTCGTTGAATACCTTGGATACAATCTCCTTTCCGTATGTAGATTAGCTGACTTTGGTTTCAGTGTTCTATTTACTGAAGTAGATTGCCAAGTGTTTCATAGAGATGATCATAATATCATCTTTACCGGTATTTGTAGAGGTGATCTATACATTGTTAATTTCACTAAGAAAGCTCAACCGCGTACTTGCTTAATTGCTAAATCTTCTAAAGGTTGGTTATGGCATATAAGGTTAGGTCATGTGGGCATGTGAAATCTTGATAAGCTTATTAAAGGTGATCATATCCTTGGTGTTAAATATGCCATATTTGACAAGGATAGACTTTGCAGTGCTTGTCAAGCAGGAAAACAGGTCGGAGGAAGTCATCCCGTGAAGAACATCATGACCACGAGGAGACTGCTTGAGCTACTTCATATGGATCTTTTTGGTCCAAACGCCTACAAGAGCGTCGGTGGTAACTCGTTCGGT
The DNA here is from genome assembly GCF_002575655.3 of Aegilops tauschii subsp. strangulata. Taxonomy (NCBI): domain Eukaryota; kingdom Viridiplantae; phylum Streptophyta; class Magnoliopsida; order Poales; family Poaceae; genus Aegilops; species Aegilops tauschii. Next base: position 469,985,346 of record NC_053036.3, on the reverse strand, counting down.
TTGGTCATTGTTGACGACTTCTCAAGATTTACGTGGGTGTTCTTTCTTGATGACAAATTGCAGGTCCAAAAGATCTTCAAGTCGCTAGGAAGGCCCAAAACCAATTTGAAGTGAAGATCAAGAAGGTTCGAAGCAACAATGGAACGGAGTTCAAGAATGCCAATGTGGATACCTTTCTTGATGAAGAAGGCATTTCACATGAGTTCTCGGCTACATACATGCCTCAACAAAATGGATTTGTTGAGAGGAAGAACCGGACACTTATTGAGATGGCAAGAACGATGCTTGACGAATACGAGACACCAAGACACTTTTGGGTGGAAGCGGTTGAGGCAGCTTGTCATGCTACAAATCGACTATATCTTCACAAGCTTCTCGACAAGATGGCATACGAGCTTGTCACCGGTAACAAACCCCAAGTTGGATACTTTCGATTATTTGGCTCAAAGTGTTACATTCTTGATAAGCATCGTCGCTCAAATATTTCTCCTAAGTCTCATGAAGGTTTCCTACTCGGTTATGGCTCAAACTCTCACACTTACTGTGTCTACAACGATTTCACCCGAAAGGTTGAAGAGACGGTAGATTTGAAGTTTGATGAATCTAACAGCTCGCAAGTAGAGCAATTGCCAATTGATGTAGGAGATAAAGATCCTTTGAAAGCAATCCAAGATTTTTCCATTGGAAAGATTCGCCCAACGGAGGTGAAGGAGAGTACTTCATCCGTTCAAGTGGAAGCCTCTACTTCACATCAAGGTGAACCACAAGTTGACTTGGAAGCATCCACAAGTGGAACACGTCAAGACGGAGGAGATGAGGAACTACAACAAGATGAACCACCTCGACCTTCCTCTCCACCTCCACAAGAGAACGACAACGCCAACAAGAATGAAGGAGAAGAAGAAGACAATGAAGAGGATGTTCCACCCCAACCTAAACAAAAGCTCTCACGAGTTAGAGCAAGAGTCACAAGAGACCACCCCGTCGAACAAATCTTCGATGAAATTCAAACCGGGAGAAGTACTCTCTCTAAAACTCGTTTGGCTAAATTTTGTGAACACTACTCATTCATTTCTAGTGTTGAACCTATGATGGTTGAAGAAGCTCTTAAGGATCCGGATTGGGTGAATGCTATGCACGAAGAGCTACACAACTTCGAGAGGAATCAAGTGTGGACATTGGTTGAGAAGCCCAGTGACAAGCACAATGTCATTGGAGCCAAATGGGTGTTTCAGAATAAGCAAGATGAAGATGGACAAGTTGTACGCAACAAGGCCCGTCTCGTCGCTCAAGGATACACTCAAGTTGAAGGTATGGACTATGGCGAGACATATGCCCCCGTTGCTAGACTTGAGTCCATATGCATCTTACTTGCTTATGCCAATCCCCATGATATCACTTTATACCAAATGGACATTAAAAGTGCTTTGTCAATCCCAAGGAACCTAATCATGTCTACAAACTTCATAAAACCCTTTATGGTCTTAAACAAGCTCCTAGAGCATGTTATAAATGCTTGACCAAGTTCCTTATTGAAAAAGGCTTTGAAATTGGGAAGATTGGTTCTATACTTTTTACTAAAAGGGTTAATGGTGAATTATCTGTGTGCCAAATTTATGTGGATGATATCATATTTGGTTCTGCTATCCCCCATTTTAGTGAAAAGTTTGGAAGGCTAATGTCGGAGAAGTTTGAGATGTCTATGATGAGTGAACTCAAATTTTTCCTAGGTTTGCAAATCAAGCAAACTAAGGAAGGTACCTTTGTCTCTCAAAAAAAGTATACCAAGGATCTTTTCAAGAAGTTCAACATGCAAGAAAGCAAAGGTATGAAAACACCCATGCCTACTAGTGGACATCTTGACTTGACTAAGGATGGCAAACCGGTTGACCAAAAGGTTTACCGCTCTATGATTGGTTCATTGTTATATCTATGTGCTTCCCGTCCCGATATTATGCTAAGTATGTGCATGTGTGCACGATAGTGGCCCCTAAAGAGTGTCATCTCAAGGCCGTGAAAAGGATAATGAGATACTTAATTCATACACAAAATTTTGGCATTTGGTAACCTAAGAGGTCATCCTTTGATCTTGTTGGCTACTCCGATTCAGACTATGCCGGTGACAAGGTTGATAGGAAGTCCACTACGGGTACTTGTCAATTTCTGGGTAGATCCCTTGTGTCTTGGTCCTCCAAGAAACAAAACTCATTATCCTTATCCACTGCCAAAGCGGAATACATTGCCGCCAGATCATGTTGTGCTCAATTACTTTGGATGACCCAAACCCTTAAGGATTATGAGATACATGAGAAACATGTTCCATTGCTTTGTGACAATTAAAGTGCTATTAAGATTGCTCATAACCCCATGCAACATTCTCGAACTAAGCATATTGAAGTTCGTCATCATTTCATTCGGGATCATGTTGCTAAAGGAGGCATCAATCTGAAGCATGTTCGAACCGATAAGCAATTGGCAGATATATTCACCAAACCGCTTGATGAGAAAGTTTTTTGCCGTTTAATAGGTGGATTGAATATCATTGATGCCTCAAACTTGGAGTAGAAAATCCATTTGGATACATGCAAGGCATGAGCTTTTATGACTAATCCTTGATATTTCTCTTATGATGATGATCATATGTCTCGGATATATCCTTGTACCCTTGCATGTTATCTAACCCTTGTAGGTACTTAGATGAACCCAAATCTATGATATTGCAAGTCACTCACATTTTGAGCAATTTCTACATCACCAAGTTCCTATGATTTGGTTGTTGAATACAAGGAAGCATGAACTCACTATAAATATCCTTTGACTACTTCCATATGTTAAATTCATGTTTGTCAATTTGGATACACAAGTGCTCTTCCTTCCAAGACTAACCCATGTAGGAAGATGAACTCAAACTACTAGTGGTGCTCCAAACTCTTGATGGACAACATCAACCTTGAGCATCCAACACAAGTTCGACTACATGATCAAGATCAACACCACAACCCAAGGTATGTCATTCCATCTTAGAGAAGCTTTGCTCCAAGTCATGAGCTAAAGCAACTCAACAAGATGTGAATACATCAAAATGCTTAAACGAAAAATGGTAACCCCATTTTGAGCTTAAACGATGAGTATGACCTATGATCAAGTGCTATCACTTGACTCCTCAGTCAATATACTCTAACATAGGTGACTTTGTCGTTGATCCTTTCTAGATGAAGTTCTCTAGTGTTCTTTTGCTCAATTGATTTTTTCTTGTATGATTTTCTTGTCTTTATGTCTCCCTCTAAAAAAAATCATCTAGATCTCTTTTCAATTTTCTATTTTCCATCTATAATTTCTGTGTTTAATTCATTGCAAATCTTTCTATTAATTCCTTGCAAATCCTTGTGAGATTTCATTAGCCAAGTGAGCTGAGTTGACAAAATCTTTACTATGCCTTGAACTCGGTCCCTCCGATCCATACCTATCGGCTCAACCGAAATACAAGGATTCCTTGTATATAGTTCATCGGTACAACCAACACGGACTAGCTCAGTCTCACCGATAAGCACCTTCCGTGACTCTGTCATCTCGGAGTCACCGATGGAAAACGTATCAGCGTCACCAATTTCAACTCTGAGAAAATGTTTTGCCATTGCTTGCTTCCTATCTTCTTCAACTCCACTCAATGATTCTCCCCTTTATCAGCATCATAAACTACCCGCTGCTTAGTAGTGACTCTCAAGGACCACACCTACTTGTCTCATGCTCCAGAAGTACCCTTCTTGGAAATTCATGTCAAAGGGGGAGAGAGAGCACATCAAAGCTTATCAAATGAGCACATGTAAGCTGCTCTTCCACAGATGCTTGTTAACAAAGAGGAGAGAAGTCTCATGACTCTAAGAGGGGAAAGACATGTCAATATGTTTGATCCTAGTTATTTGATATTGAAAATTCTTGTTGCTCTGATTTTATCTCACCCTACTTTCTCCCATTATCCAATATCAGATTCAGGGGGAGAAAGAGTTTATGCCTAAAGGGAGAAAAATCTTTGGAACTTATTGCACATCTTCAAATCTTTGGGGACATGTCTATATCTAAATGAAGTACTTGTAGTACTCACCCATTACATGTCATACCAGCTGTCGTGGAATTGTCATGGCAGATGTCCTAGTGCGGGGACTTAGTTGTGGAGCCATGGCGATGAGGTTAACTTAAAGGGGTTAAACGAGACAAAGGACACGAGGAGTTTATACTGGTTCTGCCCCTTGCGATGAAGGTAAAGGCCTAATCCAGTTTGAGGTGGTATTGCTAGGGTTACGATTACCAGGAAGCGAATATGCTTTGCCTGGCTCTTGATCTGTTGTTTTCTTGCCCTAAGCCGCCGCCGGGTCGCCCCCTTATATACATGGGTTGACACCCTGCGGCCTACAGAGTCCCGTCCGGATCATACAAACGTGTCTGGCTCGGTTACTTATTTTACATGCCTTACAATACAAGTTTACATATACATGGCAGTTTACACTTACGGGCCTTAAGCCGCCTTCGGGTTTGGGCCCTTTAATAAGGATGTCTTATGAACCGCCATCTTCAATATACTCTTGGGCTTCATTTAGATGAACTGCCATTGGGATGACCCGGCCCCTCCTGGGCGGGTCATATCCAATAGCCATATCCCCAACATTAGGCCCTAGGTTGATTTGAACTTGTTCATGTCAATCTTCAACACTTAGGAAAAAATCCCTCTTCATCTTCCTATGTTATTTGTAATCCGCCATGATGTCACCTCCTGAAATTACGGTAACCCGCCATGACATCACCTGTTATTAATATTATATACGGCCCAAATCTTAATAAATCCTTTTTCTTTATCGAACCTCCGAAAGTCGAGGCGCCCGCACCGTCACATATCCATTTTCTTGTCTCCTCGATTCCCGCGCATGCCACTTATCCTTCTAGCCATATAAATAGGGTCACGGGTCCTCTTTCCATTCTCCCCCTTTTCCTCTTCGTGACGCTCCAGTGCGCCCAAGCTCCGCCGCTATCGACCTTCCTCCCCTGCTTCGACTCCGGCCGCTGTATCACCCTGAACGGACTAGAACGCCGCGACGCCCCTCCGCTGTCCATCAGCATCGGTAATCCCTCACCTTTATTCGTAATAGATCTGTCTTTAGGGTTTCCTTGTTCATCGGTGTTCATCACCGCCCCTCCTTCTCCTTCCTAAATCGTATTGCTTTGATCTGAAACAACACGGGTCTTGCGCGGTAGCAGGTTTAGCACTTGCTTTTTGATATCAGACTATATCTTCATTGCAATAGATCTCATCTGGGCACCCCCATTTTTCTGCTGTTTCCATATTAGGTTTAGTTTATTTCCTTTTTCTGAACTGCCGCAGATCCAATCTTGTAGCTTCCACCTGTGAAACCTGTTTGTCTCAACACTTAGTAAAATTTGCTCTGTTCCAATCTTGAATATCAGTACTTGTCATGGCAGCTTACATCACCGGCTTAGAATTACTCATATATCATTAGTCCTTATTTAAGCCGCCATTCTGAATATATACTGTAACCGTTAACTTGTGATTTCACAAACTGATTTGAACCTGCAAAATTTTCCTTTCCTTTAGGTTTTCTCTTTTCACAATGCCGCCAAAAACAGTCTATACATGCAATTGGGTTCCCTCCGTCGTCACTAAGGGCTCACTCAAAGACTTTGTCAAAATCGGGTACTTGCCCGCAAAGAGTGTTATGCATTATCGTGCCCCTGAATCAGGTGAAGAAAGACCTCAGCCAAAGGATGGCGAAGTCATTGTATTCAGCGGTCACATGAATCGGGGCTTCTCACCACCCGGTTCTAAGTTCTTCCGGGATGTTCTGCACTTCTTCCAACTCCATCCTCAAGACATCGGACCCAATTCCGTGTCAAATATCTGCAACTTTCAAGTCTTCTACGAAGTATACCTTCAAGAGGAGCCCAGTATTGAACATTTTAGGGAATTTTTTTACTTGAACCGTCAAAATGAGTTCACGAACGGGCCCAGCTTGGAACTTTGCGGAATCTCGATTCAACGCAGAAGAGATGCCATCTTCCCTTATGCGTGCCTGCTGAGTCACCCCAAGGATTGGAATCAGACGTGGTTTTATTGCAAGGATACCTCTCCGGCTGATGAGAATCCATTGCCGGGTTATCGTGCTGAACGTCTTGACCTGAAGCATAATCTTCCTGAAAAGCTTACAGCCACTGAACGTAAAAAACTTGCCCCCACTATTGCGAAGGTCAAGGCTTTGCTTGGAAACGGATTAACCAACATTGATTTTGTTCGGTGCTGGGTTTCATGGCGAATCATACCCTTGAGCCGCCGACCCGGCGTAATGTGTACCTACACCGGTGGTACAAACGATCCATTACGCCACAGCCCCTTGCGTTTGAATGATGACGCAATTACTGAAATGACCAAGACCCTTCTGAATGAAGACTTATAAGACTGCCGCAAAGTGGGTCTGAACCCCTTCTGCAAACTTAACCCGCCGCCAGATGTAAGTCTCTAACTTACTTCACTTTTATCTCATCGTTCAAATATTATATTAACTCAACTTTGCTAACTTCCACAGGCTAAATCTGATTTCTGGAAGGCAAAATACGACCATGAAGCCGCCAAGAAGGCCAGGGCTGCCAAGAAAGCCGCCAAGAAAACCACCAAGAAGCATAAGAAGAAACCAACTGCCTCTGACATGTTTGATAAAGATGACACCTCTGAGTCGGAGGTAGCCCTTGACTCTCTTGGCTCCTTTTTCAATTATCTTATTGACATTGATTACTCTTAGGATGACACGGGGGCCAGCCAAGCAGTTGAAGAAGAGGTAACTACTATTTCCTTTGACTCAGAGCCTTTGCCAAGACAGAAATTTCGACGAGTAACCCAGAAAGTAAGGTTTTCACACCCCTTAGCTCATTTGGATCCTCACTTTCTTTTGAAGCAAGAGCAGCACGAGAGGCGGGGCCAGACTCAGAACAACGGAGGTGAAGAATTGTCCTCCGGCTTACCGAATACTCCGGTTCCACGGAAACACCAAAACGAGGTTCTTCCAAACTTAGCTTCTTTTTACCCATTGGCAGGTCTCTTTCGCCAGCCACTCAATTCCTCTGATTCAAACTACCAGGAGGTTTCTCGTTCTTCCTCTAGCGATTCATCACAGACCCAGCTGCCGGCTTTCAAGACTGCCCCTGGGTAACAATAATCAACTTTATTCTGTACCTCTTTATACTCTTACTATACTGACTTGTCACAACCCGTGCAGTGGACAAGTAATGCCTAGCAAGAAGGCCAAGGTGACCAAGCCAACTGAGGCTCCTAAAGTTGTTGAAACAAAGCAGCAAGTCTCTGCACCTGAAGCTTCTGAAAAACAGTCAAAAGAACCTGCCTCTGACGCTCCACCTGAAATTCCTGATCTCTCCATTGATCATACCAACACCGACTCTTTGATCACTGAACCATCAAGCTCACCTAAGCTGTCAGAGACTCATACTGATGATGTTCTGATCACTGGCTCCGGTTTTATAGAATCGAGAAATCCAACTATCTTGGCCAAACACTCCGCCAAACAAGAGGTTATTGAAAGGCAGAAAGTAAGCTTTGATGTCTCCCACTATGCACAATTGAGCAACGGCGAAATATTGTCTGGCTATCTGAACCAAGTACACTCCAGCCACGATCTTGAAATTGAGATGGTGAAGCAGATGCATCAGAAACATGAGGTATGAATTCCTGTTTAAATAAATTATATACATCCTGCCAGCCCCCAAGTCTACTGGTTATGATAAGATTGAGTAGGTTGTAGACTTAGCAGAACTGTGAACATCTGTAGTGGAATCCTTCCAAAGCCGGCTTGCACCTTTATAATTAAGCCGGATTTCATCAAGTAACATTGCATTCGTAGCCCCCAAGCGCTGGTTTAATCAGCATGAATGAGCCGGTCCTGTTTACCATTGTTTATAAAAGAGAGCTTATCTGTGTAGCCCCCATGAGCCGGTTGTGATTATTTACAGCAAAATCGGGTCATTATAAAGTAGTAATAAGACACGAGCAATAGACATTAGCCCCCAAGTGCCAAGTACTATTGCTTGCAAAGTACTTGGGACTTATTCACATGAGCCGTTTGTATGAAGAAATTTTCGACAGGCATTAGCCCCAAGTGCCAAGCGTTGTTGCTTGCAAAAGGCTTGGGACTTATTCACATGAGCCGTTTGTATGAAGAAATTTTCGACAGGCATTAGCGCCCAAGTGCCAAGCGTTGTTACTTGCAAAAGGCTTGGGACTTATACTTTTGTAACCCAGATATGAATGTTTTTGAAATTCTTGTGCTTGTACAGGCCGCCACTGCTGATTTGCAATCACAATTGTCTGATGCAAAGACCCGGCTAGAAAATCAGGAAGCTGAGACCCGGAAGGCCAATTCAAAATTCGAATTTAGCGTGGCTGAGATGGAAAAACTGAAGACCAGTTTTGAGGCAGAGAGAAACACTTGGGCTGAAGAGAAGACTACTTTGATGCAACGAGCTGAAAAAGCGGAGGCGGCTCTTCAAGAGGTGACCATTGAACTCACCGGTTTAAAACACCGTGTATCCCAGATGGTTTCTGCTATCTTTGGTGAGTCGCCTTCGTAAATATCAAAAGTGAATCTTTTCCTTAATAGTATAAACCGTCTCTAACCAAACTGTGATTTACTTAGGTCCCAGGAGCAGCAACCTGGACCAGGACATGCTTGTGAAACTTAAGTCTATCTACACACTTGTCGAACAGCTGTATACCGGAGCTCAACGTGCACTGGCCGCAATTTCTCCAACGAATCAAGCACCTACTATTTTGATAGATGTCTTGAAAAAACTCTCTGTGCTGCCTGCTAGGATGGATGAAATGAAGCGGTCATCTGCAAGAGCCGGTGCTGTGACGGCGTTGAGCCGGGCCAAGGCATGGGTACCAGAGCTTGACCCGTCTGAGGTAGCCACTGGATACCCAAGCTTGAAAGAAGATGGTACTCCGTTTGATCAGAAGGAATTCTCCGCTTGCGTGAAAGAGATACGTCCAATGGCGACTATGATTGCCAATGACTCGGACCTTTCAAAGTACCATCCAGCTTATAACAAGGCGAATCAGAAGATGTCGACCCCGGCTTATAGAGTGATGGATCTAATCCCTCCAATTCGTAAGCATACTTTTGCCCCTGAAGTTGAGCCATCTGAACTTATAGATGATGAAGCTGAATTTCAAGCTTTATGTGGCATCAACTGGTCATCACCAAACTTCCAGATGGCGGAAGAAGACGAAGAACCGGAAAAGGATGACCCAGAAGCTTCAAGCCAGCAAGGCCAGGAAGAATGAACCGCCAGGCGGGCTATATAGTGGTCCCTATGAAAACACTTGATCTTATTTGGCTCATGGAGTCATGTAATAGGGTAGTAAAAACTTGAATCTGCCGTGCCGTCGTGCACGCTTCTGTTTGGCGCAATACTGCTGATCCGCCAATTTGAGAAACTATCATTTTATGCTTATGACAGCGTTGATTGATGTCGATCTGATTGACTATTACCCTGCACACAAAGAAATTTCAAGTGCCCTGGCGGCTGACCGCCGGGCGGGTCATGATACCCAATTGAAGCCACTGGGGACGAATAGTCCATAACCAGGGTCGGTCTAACCATAATGCTGACATAACAGAATAGCATACCTGTGGTGTATGCTTACACTACCGACTTAGCAGCTTTATGCATTTAAAGTTTATAGAGTCAGAACTCCAAACATAAGATGATGATGCTCTGACGACTTAGAGTCTGCCATCCTAGCGGGTTGTAAGGACCCAAAAGATGCTTCAAATATGAGCCATAAGTAGGGCAACTTGGCCTGATTCGTAAAAACCAGATGGCAAAAAAGAGATCATATAAGGAAAAGAAGTCAAAAATTTGAGGCTTTTGAAGGCCGCCAAGCCAAAGTGTCTTCTTCGATGAAACTAGCCTGAGCCACTAGAAGGTACGTGCTTTCCGTGAGCCGGCACTCACAGTACCCAATCGACATTTGAACCCAGATAAAGTTAGGTCTTGTTTAAAGATAGACTTATCAGGAGTACACGGGGTCAGAGTAGCAGCATGCATCACGGGCCGATTTATCCAAGTTTCAAAGAAGGCGGCTTATGAAGCCTGGATCTATCCTGACTATCTGTAAGCCATGCTCACACATGGCAAACTGCCATTTGAACCTTAACGAGCTCAGGATCTTTGGTCGAATACGCCGTAAAAGACTGATCATTAAGAGTTCGGCGGGTCAATCAGGATTACCTGATGGAGTTGTAGCAGCTGGCTACAGGTAGGATGACCCGGAAAGGTTATGTTCTCTTTGGTCGAATACGCCTATGTTTGAACAATATAACCTGGTCAAGAGGGTAGTCACGCTATGTCCTCTTTGGTCGAATATGCCTATGTTTGAACAGGAAGCCCCCAAGTGACATACTTATGAATTGTGCTTGTCGGGGACCTATGTTTGAGTTGTGCTGTGCATCCAACTCTGTTTGGTCCTGTAGTTTGGGCGTCAAGCCTCTTAAGTGAACATGTAAGATGACGATAAAGACTCAACTTTGACGAAGTGAAACGACAGAGGCCCTGGATTATCAGGGATGCCGTCTTTATTGTACTGTTTATAATATATACATCATCAAACTATGTACATCACGAGAGCCAGTGGCTCAAGTATAGTAGGGCCGAAGATGAGAAATACTCCACGGCCGACGGGTCTCCTCCTCCGACTTCCGTGAGTCCTTGTGGTCTCGAACGTCAATAAGATAGTATGACCCATTATGCAGATTCTTGCTGACCACAAAAGGTCCTTCCCAAGGCGGTGATAGCTTATGCATATCTGTCTGATCCTGGATGAGCCGGAGCACTGAGTCACCTTCTTGAAAGGTTCTAGTTTTAACCCGGCGGCTGTGATAACGACGTAAGTCTTGCTGATAAATCGCCAAACGAGCCGCCGCGAGGTCACGCTCCTCATCTAACAGGTCAAGTGTATCTTGACGGGCCTTTTCATTATCAGCTTCAACGTAAGCCGCCACCTGGGGTGAATCGTGACGGATGTCACTAGGGAGAACCACCTCTGCTCCATAAACCATGAAGAAAGGTGTGTAACCCGTAGATCTGTTGAGGGTTGTATTGATACTCCATAACACTGAGGGTAACTCCTCCACCCAACAACCCGGCATTCTTTGCAAAGGAACCATAAGCCGAGGCTTGATAGCTTGCAGAATCTCTTGATTAGCTCGTTCCGCTTGACCATTGGAGTGAGGGTGAGCCACGGAGGAGACGTCAAGTTGAATATGCTCCCGTTGATAGAATTATCTCATAGCGCCTTTAGAGAGGTTAGTACCGTTATCTTTTATAATGCTGTGTGGAAAGCCAAAATGGAAGATCGCCTTTTTGATGAATTGAACCGCCGTTGTTGCATCACACTTACTGACCGGCTCTGCTTCAACCCATTTAGTAAACTTGTCAACTACCACCAAAAGGTGGGTTTTCTTATCCTTTGACCTCTTGAAAGGCCCCACCATATCAATCCCCCAAATCGCAAACAGCCAAGTAACTGGAATCATCCTCAACTCTTGAGCCGGCACATGAGCTCGTCGTGAAAACTTCTGACAACCGTCACATTTTCTGACCAGATCCTCAGCGTTAGCATGAGCCGTCAAACAATAAAAACCGTGCCGAAAAGCCTTGGCTACAAGAGATTTAGAGCCTGCATGATGACCACAGTCTCCTTCATGAATCTCTCGCAGAATCTCGCAACCTTCTTCAGGAGAAACACAATGTTGAAACGCCCCTGTGACACTGTGATGGTGCAACTCACCATTAGCAATCGTCATTGACTTAGACTGCCAGGTTATCTGTCTAGCCAAGATCTCATCCTCAGGTAATTCATCCCGGGTCATGTAAGCCAAATACGGAACTATCCAATCAGGAATAGCATGAAGAGCCGCTACCAACTATGCCTCCGTAGGTAATTTGACAGAAGGGTTGAGCAGAACATCCAGCAACGTGTTGGGTGGCACCGGTTTACGCTGAGAGCCCAACCAGCTTAAAGTGTGAGCCGCCTCATTCTTCCTACGATCAATATGCTCAACTTGGTAACCCTTAAAATGACCCACAATGGCATCAACCTCTCGATGATAAGCCGCCATGAGCGGATCCTTAGAATCCCAAGTACCAGAAACTTGTTGAGCTACCAGATCTGAATCGCCAAAGCACCTCACCCGACTTAAATTCATATCTTTAGCCATCCGAAGACCATGGAGCTAGGCCTCATACTCAACTGCATTATTAGTACAAGGGAACATTATCGAAGAAAATAAGAAAATTTATCACCTCGTGGGGAAGCCAAGACAACTCCAGCCCCCGAGCCTTCCAACTGCCTGGACCCATCAAAATGAATAGTCCAATAAGTGTTATCCGGCTTTTCCTCAGGCGTCTGCAACTCTGTCCAGTCATTGATAAAATCCACGAGTGCTTGGGACTTGATGGCTGTACAAGGCACATACTTTAGACCATGGGGTCCAAGCTCGATGGCCCACTTGGCGACCCGGCCTGTGGCTTCTCTATTTTGGATGATATCCCCTAAAGGATGAGAGCTGACCACAGTAATGGGATGACCCAAAAATATTGCTTGAGCTTCCGACTTGCCATGAAGACCCCATACACAAGCTTCTGCCAATGCGGATACCTCTGTTTGGATTCAATAAGTACCTCGCTGATGTAGTAAATCGGCCGTTGAACCGGATACTCCTTGCCTGCCTCTTTCCTTTCCACCACAATGGCCACACTGACGGCTCGACTATTGGCAGCCACATATAACAACAGAGGCTCCTTATCAATGGGAGCAGCAAGAACCGGCGTGTAACGCTCACAATGCGGCTATATCTCCCACGTGTCGAGGCACGACTTAGAGGCATAACCGCATAGTGGTTTTGTCGCAAGAAGGGTCATCTTCACACAATCCCATGTAATGAACAAGAATGGGATAAAGAATTGGCTTACAATCGCCACTTCACACAATACATGAACATAAATCATACATCATCCGAAATACAAACATATAGACCGACTACGGTCAAAATCCAGATGAAAATAAGACAACCCCAAATGATAGATCCCCGATCGTCCCAACTAGGCTCCACTACTGATCATCAGGAAAAGACACATAGTAACGACCACGTTCCTCGTCGAACTCCCACTTGAGATCGACCCCGTCATCTGCACTGGCATCGTCGGCACCTACAACTGTTTTGGTAGAATCTGTGAGTCACGGGGACTCAGCAATCTCACACCCGCGAGATCAAGACTATTTAAGCTTATAGGAAAGGAAGGTGTAGTAAGGTGGAGCTGCAGCGGCAATAAGCATATATGGTGGCTAACTTGCGCAAATGAGAGCGAGAAGAGAAGCAACGGAACGGACGTCATCTAGCAATGACCAAGAAGTGATCCTGAACACCTACTTATGTCATACATAACTCAGACCGTGTTCACTTCCCGGGCTCCGCCGAGAAGAGACCATCACGGCTACACACGCAGTTGATGTATTTTAATTGGGTCAAGTGACAAGTTCTCTACAACCGAACATTAACAAATTCCCATCTGCCTCTTAACCGCGGGCACGGCTTTCGAAAGATATTACCCTGCAGGGGTGTCCCAACTTAGCCCATCATAAGCTCTCACGGTCAACGAAGGATAAACCTTCTCCCGGAAAGACCCGATCAGTCTCGGAATCCCGGTTTACAAGACATTTCGACAATGGTAAAACAAGACCAGCAAAGCCACCCGAATGTGCCGACAAATCCCGATAGGAGCTGCACATATCTCGTTCTCAGGGCACACCGGATGGGCAATACGTCGGGTTGGCATAGACCCTGGTTTCCCAGGGGGGCGCCGGACATCGCCCAGTTTGGGCCAGCACTCGAAGGAACACTGGTCCGGGGGTTTAAAATAAAGATGACCCTCGGGCTCGTGAAAACCCGGGGGAAAAGTCTTAGGTGGCAAATGGTAAAACCAAGGTTGGGCCTTGCTGGAGGAGTTTTATTCAAGGCGAACTGTCAAGGGGGTCCCATAAATCAGCCGACCGCGTAAGGAACACAAACTCAAGGAACATAATCCCGGTATAACAGTAACTAGGGCGGCAAGAGTGGAACAAGACACCAGGCATAAGGTCGAGCCTTCCACCCTTTACCAAGTATATATAGATGCATTAATTAAATAAGAGATATTGTGATATCCCAACATATCCATGTTCCGACATGGAACAAACTTCAACTTCACCTGCAACTAGCAACGCTATAAGAGGGGCTGAGCAAAAGCGGTAACTTAGCCAAACAACGGTTTGCTAGGAAAGGATGGTTAGGGCTGACATGGCAAAAATGGGAGACATGATATAGCAAGTGATAGGTAGCACAGCATGGCAATAGAGCGAACAACTAGCATAGCAAAGATAGAAGTGATTTCGAGGGGTGGTCATCTTGCCCGCAAGGTTCTCAGAGTTGTCGAAAGCTTGATCCTCCAAAGCGTACTCAATAGGTTCCTCGTTCACGAACTCGTCTCCCGGCTCTACCCAAGACAAGAACACAAACAAACGGAACCACAATCAACAACGAGAAATGCACAAGCAACATGATGCAAAACATGTATGATATGCGAGATATGATATGCGATGCATATGCGTGCTCCGGAAGGAAAATGATGAACATGGCAGTAACTTGGTAAACCAAGCATGCCACTGGAAAGATGAGATGATTTCGGTCGAAATCGATATAAAGATCACCGGAATCGGATGCACGGTTTGCAAATGGCAAGCAAAACAAGAATGACACGAATCTGCGATTAACAGCATGATGACACTTAAAATGCAACAAGCAACAATGCTACAGCACTCCAACATAGCAACAAAGCACATGGCAGTAATCTACAGGAGATGCTTGACAAAAGATGAACACTGAGCTACGGCTAGATCACAACATATCAAGCTCAAACAAGCATGGCAAAAGTGCAAAAGATAACAGGTTCACAGACTTAGTGAAAAACTGGACATGGCAGAAAACAGCATCAGGTAGCAATGTTAAGAGCACAAAATCAACACGCTATAGGAAGTTAACATAGCAAAACATCCTTACTGAACATCTCCAAAATATCCATGGGTATCTCTGTAGCATCAAGTTTACATGGCAACAAAATAACAGAAGACGGAGCCTACTTTGCATGCTTGTGCTAGTCACCACAGAGATCACAAAAATACATGGCATACACCCTTGGAAAGATGGCATGGCATACTTCAAAACACATGTATAGCTCATGCCCATAAGATGCACAGATTAAATGATACAAAAATGACAAATCTCCAAGTTCTGCTAAGAACCAGCAGATAACAGCAATTAGCCCTCTTCCAACAGAGATTTGGGCATCAAGATGACCTCTAATGAACATGGTGCAATTGAACAAATTGTAGAGCATCGCGAGACAAACAATTGACATATTACACGTGCGAATCGGAGCTACATGCAAGGAGTTATGGATCGAGGGGGCTCGGGGGAAAAGTCAACCGTACTGCTCCGGATCTGGATCGAGCCCGTGGCTCGTGCTCGGCCTCGCCGGCGACGGCCGGAGGAGGAGAGGTGGCCGGCGATGGCGACCGACGCCGGAGGAGGAGGGGAGGCCGGAGGGCGTGGCGGGGGAGCACGGCGGCGGGCGGCGAGGGGCGCGGGCGTGCGGCGGCGGCGGCCAGTGGCTGGCGAGCGCGGCGTGGGTGGCGGCGATGGCCGCGGCGGCGGCGGCGGCGCGGGCGCGGTGGAGGCGGCAGGCGCGGGGCAGCGAGGGTTCGGGCCGGTGGGCCCGCGGCGGGCTGGGTGGGCCGGCGTGGTGGAGATCCGGCGGCGACAGGTGGCGGCGCGCGATTCGTCGGTCGGCGCGGGCGGACGTGTCCGGCGTGGGTGGACTTTGTCCGGCGGCGCGAGGTGGAAGACGCTAGGGTTTAGACTGCGATTTCGTTTCGGGAGGGGATGCTCTTTTATAGCTAGAGGGAGCTAGGAGAGTCCAAATGAGGTGCGGTTTTCGCCCACACGATCGTGATCGAACGACCTAGAGCATGGAGGAGAGTTTGGTGGGTTTTGGGCTGGTTTTTGAGGGGGGTTTTGCTGGACAAACAAATGGACTTGCGGATGCCCGGTTAACCGTTGGAGTACCAAACGACCTCCAAATGGAACGAAACTTGACCGGTGGTCTCCGGGTGGTATATTAAGGCCACTTGACAAGCCTCGGTCCATACCGAGAAAGTTTGACACCCGCACACGAAAGAAAACTAGAGGGGTGCACCGGATGAGATAGGAGCGCCGGATTGCAAAACGGACAACGGGAAAAATGCTCGGATGCATGAGACGAACACGTATGCGAATGCAATGCACATGATGACATGATATGAAAATGCATGACATGACAAAATACAAAACGAAACACAAAACCCGACGACGGAGGAAATAACATAGCACATAGCCGAAAATGGCAAGAGTCGGAGTTACAAATATGGCAAGTTACATGCGGGGTGTTACAACACTCCACCACTACGAGAGGATCTCGTCCCGAGATCTAGGACTGAAAGAACTCCGGATATTCGGAACGGAGATGGTCCTCGCGTTCCCAGGTGGCTTCCCGGTCGGAATGGTGCGACCACTTCACTTTCAGAAATTTGATTGACTTGTTGCGAGTCTTGCGCTCAGTTTCTTCAAGAATAGCAACGGGGTGCTCATGATAAGACAAATCTTCTTGGAGGTCAATCGCTTCGAAGTTGATAGTGCGCTCAGGCGTCTTGAAGCACTTGCGGAGCTGTGACACGTGGAACACATCGTGCACGTTCACGAAGTTGGAAGGAAGCTCAAGTTGATAGGCAAGGTCGCCTCTTTTGCCAATGATCTTGAAAGGACCCACGTATCTAGGGGCAAGCTTCCCTTTGATACCGAAGCGATGAGTGCCTTTCATTGGAGAGACGCGGAGGTAGACATGTCTCCGATCTCGAAAGCCAAATCACGATGCTTACTATCATAGTAACTCTTCTGGCGCGATTGCGCGGCTTTGAGATTATCACGGATGACTTTACACATTTCTCCAGCTTCAGTGATTAAGTCATTGCCAAGAAGTTGGCGTTCACCAGTCTCTGACCAATTGAGAGGAGTACGGCACTTTCTGCCATAGAGAATCTCGAATGGGGCCTTGCCCGAACTCGCTTGGAAGCTGTTGTTGTAGGAGAATTCAGCATAAGGAAGACAATCTTCCCATTTCATGCCAAAGGAAATGACACAAGCCCTGAGCATATCTTCAAGAATTTGATTGACTCGCTCGACTTGGCCACTAGTTTGAGGATGGAAAGCTGTGCTGAAGCGAATGTTTGTGCCCATGGCCTTCTGGAAGGAGTCCCAGAACTTAGAGGTGAAAATGCTTCCACGATCAGAAGAAATCAATTGTGGAATGCCGTGCAAGGAGACAATTCTGGAGGTGTAAAGCTCTGCCAGCTGAGCTGCTGTGATTGATTCTTTGATTGGAAGGAAATGAGCCACTTTAGAAAGCTTGTCGATGACAACGAAGATAGCATCATTTCCACGCTTGGACTTTGGAAAACCAGTCACGAAGTCCATTTCGATATGATCAAACTTCCATTCTGGGATAGCGAGAGGTTGGAGGAGACCAGCTGGTCGTTGGTGTTCTGCTTTCACTCTTCGACAGACATCACATTCATTCATGAACTGAGCAATTTCTCGCTTCATTCGAGTCCACCAATACGACTGCTTGAGGTCATGATATATCTTCGTACTTCTAGGATGAATGGACAGGAGGGAATTGTGCGCCTCGTTCATAATGACTTTCCTTAGATCACCTTTAGGAACCACAATCCGGTCCTCGAAGAATAAAGTGTCTCTGTCATCAATGCGATAGCACTTGTATTTTGAAAGACCCTTGTCGATACCACATTTCACCTTCTTCACCATGGCATCAAGGAGTTGTGCCTCACGAATCTGATCTTCCAAAGTAGGAGAGACTATGAGGTTGGCAAGAAAGCCTTGAGGGACAACTTGGAGATTCAGCTTGCGGAAAGCTTCACAAAGATCCGGTTGGAAAGGCTTGAGAATTAAGCTGTTGCAATAAGCCTTCCTGCTTAAAGCATCTGCAATGACATTAGCCTTGCCTGGAGTATATTCAATACTCGGATTGTACTCTTGAATCATTTCGACCCATCGAGTCTGTCTGAGGTTGAGGTTGGGCTGAGTGAAGATATACTTGAGACTCTTGTGATCGGTGAAAATGTCCACTTGTCTTCCCAACAAGAGATGTCTCCACGTTATTAATGCATGGACAACTGCCGCCAACTCAAGATCGTGAGTGGGGTAGTTCTTCTCGTTGGGCTTCAACTGACGAGAGGTATAGGCCACAATTTTCTTCTCTTGCATTAACACAGCACCGAGACCTTGGAGAGAAGCATCACAGAAAACTTCAAACGGCTTGGATTCATCAGGAGGAGTCAAGACAGGAGCTGTGACTAGTTTCTCTTTGAGAGTGTTGAAGCAACGTCACACTCAGGAGACCAGACATACTTCACATGCTTCTGGAGGAGGTTGGAAAGAGGCTTTCCAATCTTAGAGAAATTCTCAACGAATCTTCGGCAATAGCTTGCAAGATCAAGAAAACTGCGGAGCTGCTTGACATTCTAAGGAGGTTCCCAATTCACAATTGCGGACACCTTCTCGGGATTAACAGCGATGCCCTTGGCAGAGATGATGTGACCAAGGAAAAGAACTTCATCAAGCCAAAACTCACATTTAGAGAACTTCGCATAGAATTGATACTCTCTGAGCTTGTCGAGCACCAATCGCAAATGTTTGGCATGATCCTGCTTATTCTTGGAGAAGACCAAGATATCATCGAGATACACCAGAACGAATTCATTGGTATAGGGGTTGAAGATGAAATTCATCATCCGAGAGAACACTGGAGGAGCATTGACAAGGCCGAAAGACACGACAGTATATTCATAAGAACCAAAGCTTGTTCTGAATGCTGTCTTGGGAATATCTTCTTCACGAATGTGAATCTGATGATAACCCATACGAAGATCAAGCTTCGAGAATACTTTAGCACCTTTGAGTTGCTCAAATAGCTCGTTGATGTTGGGAAGTGGATACTTGTTCTTGATTGTCTTCTTGTTCAATGGACGGTAGTCGACGCAAAGTCGGTCCGTGCCATCCTTCTTCTTGACAAAAAGAACACCACAACCCCATGGAGAAGAACTCGGGCTGATCCAACCCAGACGCTCTTGTTCATCGAGCTGTTTCTTCAATTCCTTCAGCTCGTTGGGTCCAAGCTTGTATGGACGCTTGCAAACCGGTTCAGTGCCTGGCTCAAGTTCGATAACGAACTCAACTGGACGGTGAGGAGGCATACCCGGAAGCTCTTCTGGAAAGACATCTTGATACTCACAAACTACTGGAATTTGCGAGATGGCATTCAATTCGCTCTTCTCATTGAGAGAGAAAAACCGAATGGTTTCATCATGAGCGGCAAAAATAATCACATCCTCAGACGAGTGTGTCAATAGAATTTCCCTGGCAGCACAATCAAGTTGAGCCTTGTGCTTAGAAAGCCAGTCCATCCCGAGAATTAGATCAATATCCGAGTCACCAAGAACCATTGGAGTAGACCGAAATTTATAATTGCCCATCTTGATAGAAACATTGGGAGCCATCATTTTGGTATTCATGAATAATCCCGGAGAGGAAACCGCTATCGGCTTAGGCAGATCAACAATATGCAAATTGTTCATGGATGCAAAAGGTCTTGATATGAACGAAATAGATGCACCAGTATCAAAAAGAACTTTTGCAGGAATATCATTAACAGGAAGATTACCCATTATCACATCAGTAGATTCCTCCACTTGAGCTGCATTCATCATGTTCACCTTTGCAGACTTTGGATTATGCTTGACCACTGCATTGCTGGAAGATCTGACAGGAGGAGGAGGAGGCAGGCGCCTTTGGTTGAAGCACTTGTTAGCATAGTGACCTTTCTACTCACACTTGTTGCAAGTCACCTCTGAGAGTGGACGGTGATAAGGAGCATTGGACTTTGGAGCTTGATTCTGAGACTTGTTCTGATAGCCAGAGTTGGAAGAGTTGGAAGAACCATGGCCACCTTTGTTCTTCTGCTGGTAAGGCTGACGAAACGGAGGAGGAGGAGGCAACCAGAACTTCTGTTGCTTAGCTGTCACAAGTGAGGAAGAAGAAGACTGAACTGCGTCCCTGACTCTTTTCTTAGAAGCCTCACACTTGAGCTGAGCAGCCTCTTGCTTCAGTGCCATATTGTAGAATTGATCAAACTGAGTAGGCTCAACAAGAACGAGAGCTAACTGCAGATCCTCTTTAAGGCCACCTTTGAAGTGATAGATCATACTCTTTTCATCAGGAACGTCTTGTTTAGCGAAACGAGCAAGTTTCTGAAACTGGATGTTGTATTGATACACATACATGTTGCCTTGCTTGAGATTGCGGAACTCCTCACGCTTGCTCTCAACAACACTTTGTGGAATGTGGTGCGCTTTGAAATCCCGACAGAAGTCAGTCCAAGTGATCACACGACCTCCTCTGGAATCTTTGTATTGTTGATACCAATCAGCAGCTTGGTCCTTGAGCTGGAAAGAAGCGAACTTGACATAGTCCTCAGGCCTGACATTGCTACATTCAAAATGCTTGTTGATGTCCACGAGCCAATCATCGGCATCCGTGGCCTCGGCACAGTAGCTGAAAGACTTGGGCTGATTTGCGAGAAACTGGTTGAGAGTAGCGAAGTGAAACTGATTGTTGCCTTGACCTTGATTGCCTTGATTGCCTTGCCCTTGAGTACGTTCTTGCAAGAGTTGCAGGATCATCTGAGCATTGGCGTTGGTGGCTGCCATGATAGCTTGCCATGCCTCCGGAGGCGGAGGTGGTGGCGGAGGGTTCGCTTGACTCCCTTCATTGCGATCCGGATTCTGACGCGTTGGCGGAGCCATCCTGAAGAGGGTGACATCCGTTAGCATCTTGATAGACAAATAGATAAGTAGAATCAACGGATAGAAATTGCAACATATAGTCCTCACAATAAACATCCGAACGAAGATGAACGAATGAATTCCGTAGTAAATCATCACACTTCCATAAGTTGAGAAGCCACTTGAAAAAGATATTGAATCAACATATGAATTCGAAGCAACTCGAATACCACAATTCAAAACAAAACAAAGTATTGGCTTGCAGAATAAGCCGGAACAAACATATGATAGATATTTCGTCCGAAGTTTTCGTGGTGGGGCCCACACGGGCTCAATCGTACAGCACCATCATGTACAAGGCTGTGCACATGACATACGAAGCGTTCCCGAGTCGGCATAGCCATGGACTCTTTAAGACACTACGAGACCACTGTAAAATCAACCGTGTACAGGCGCACCACTAGACGTCGAACCCCAATCTCATATCATGCGCCTGTCGGAAAGATATCCTAAGGCTACTTGAATTCCCACTTATAAACTCCCGAAACTTTCTGGTTATGCAATCTGGTGTTGGGGATACAGGGGACACAAAATATATATCACCCAAACTAGCAATCCCTAGATCCAGCTGTATCCATCCGTCAACACATAACCAAGAAACCTTCGGAAATCGTTTACCTCAACCTTTGAAAAACATCCGTTATACAAGTTATGGCAATACTCCCGAACTCCCGCCCCAGTACTGGGTGGCGTCGAGGTGATCTCATCAACAACTGCATAAAAGAGATTTCGATGTCGGCGAAACTCAGGTATTCCAGAACTGCAACGATAAAATTGTGACGACAACACCTCGGAGCTCAACTCCCCGGGACACTGCCACAACCCCTTAATGACAGGAGGCACCAAGAACAATGTTCTCGTCACAAAACCATCGGAACGATTCCAAGATACCCGCGTGATCCTAATTTTTTTAGTGAAATTTGAGGAGAGAAAAGTCAAAACTTCTACGTGAGGAGACCTCACCAGAGCGACGAAGGGACTGAGGAGTAAAAAGAATCCTACTCTCCGATATATAATCCTAAGACTCAAAACATTTTTGTTCTAGACTCAACAACGCCAGCGATTCGATCAAGCAGGGGGCTCCTAAGTCGGGGAAGGCTCTGATTACCAACTTGTAACGCCCACGATGCGGCTATATCTCCCACGTGTCGAGGCACGACTTAGAGGCATAACCGCATAGTGGTTTTGTCGTAAGAAGGGTCATCTTCACACAATCCCATGTAATGAACAAGAATGGGATAAAGAGTTGGCTTACAATCGCCACTTCACACAATACATGAATATAAATCATACATCATCCGAAATACAAACATATAGACCGACTACGGTCAAAATCCAGATGAAAATAAGACAATCCCAAATGCTAGATCCCCGATCGTCCCAACTGGGCTCCACTACTGATCATCAGGAAAAGACACATAGTAACGACCACGTTCCTCGTCGAACTCCCACTTGAGATCGACCCCGTCATCTGCACTGGCATCGTCGGCACCTGCAACTGTTTTGGTAGAATCTGTGAGTCACGGGGACTCAGCAATCTCACACCCGCGAGATCAAGACTATTTAAGCTTATAGGAAAGGAAGGTGTAGTAAGGTGGAGCTGCAACGGCAATAAGCATATACGGTGGCTAACTTGCGCAAATGAGAGCGAGAAGAGAAGCAACGGAACGGACGTCATCTAGCAATGACCAAGAAGTGATCCTGAACACCTACTTATGTCATACATAACTCAGACCGTGTTCACTTCCCGGGCTCCACCGAGAAGAGACCATCACGGCTACACACGCAGTTGATGTATTTTAATTGGGTCAAGTGACAAGTTCTCTACAACCGGACATTAACAAATTCCCATCTGCCTCTTAACCGCGGGCACGGCTTTGGAAAGATATTACCCTGCAGGGGTGTCCCAACTTAGCCCATCATAAGCTCTCACGGTCAACGAAGGATAAACCTTCTCCCGGAAAGACCCGATCAGTCTCGGAATCCCGGTTTACAAGACATTTCGACAATGGTAAAACAAGACCAGCAAAGCCACCCGAATGTGCCGACAAATCCCGATAGGAGCTGCACGTATCACATTCTCAGGGCACACCGGATGGGCAAGACGTCAGGTTGGCATAGACCCTGGTTGCCTAGGGGGCGCCGGACATCGCCCAGTTTGGGCCAGCACTCGAAGGAACACTGGTCCGGGGGTTTAAAATAAAGATGACCCTCGGGCTCGCGAAAACCCGGGGGAAAAGGCTTAGGTGACAAATGGTAAAACCAAGGTTGGGCCTTGCTGGAGGAGTTTTATTCAAGGCGAACTGTCAAGGGGGTCCCATAAATCAGCCGACCGCGTAAGGAACGCAAACTCAAGGAACATAATCCCGGTATAACAGTAACTAGGGCGGCAAGAGTGGAACATGACACCAGGCATAAGGTTGAGCCTTCCACCCTTTACCAAGTATATATAGATGCATTAATTAAATAAGAGATATTGTGATATCCCAACATATCCATGTTCCGACATGGAACAAACTTCAACTTCACCTGCAACTAGCAACGCTATAAGAGGGGCTGAGCAAAAGCGGTAACTTAGCCAAACAACGGTTTGCTAGGAAAGGATGGTTAGGGCTGACATGGCAAAAATGGGAGACATGATATAGCAAGTGATAGGTAGCGCAGCATGGCAATAGAGCGAACAACTAGCATAGCAAAGATAGAAGTGATTTCGAGGGGTGGTCATCTTGCCCGCAAGGTTCTCAGAGTTGTCGAAAGCTTGATCCTCGAAAGCGTACTGAACAGGTTCCTCGTTCACGAACTCGTCTCCTGGCTCTACCCAAGACAAGAACACAAACAAACGGAACCACAATCAACAACGAGAAATGCACAAGCAACATGATGCAAAACATGTATGATATGCGAGATATGATATGCGATGCATATGCGTGCTCCGGAAGGAAAATGATGAACATGGCAGTAACTTGGCAAACCAAGCATGCCACTGGAAAGATGAGATGGTTTCGGTCGAAATCGATATAAAGATCACCGGAATCGGATGCACGGTTTGCGAATGGCAAGCAAAACAAGAATGACACGAATCTGCGATTAACAGCATGATGACACTTAAAATGCAACAAGCAACAATGTTACAGCACTCCAACATAGCAACAAAGCACATGGCAGTAATCTACAGGAGATGCTTGACAAAAGATGAACACTGAGCTACGGCTAGATCACAACATATCAAGCTCAAACAAGCATGGAAAAAGTGCAAAAGATAACAGGTTCACAGACTTGGTGAAAAACTGGACATGGCAGAAAACAGTATCAGGTAGCAATGTTAAGAGCACAAAATCAACACGCTACAGGAAGTTAACATAGCAAAACAAGGCATGGCAGTGTTCTACTAAATGCACATGACAAACGTACCTTACTGACCATAAGCCAAAAAGGATCAGAAGATATGATGGCAAGCATGTAAACATAGCAAGTTTCGTTATCAGGTTTCAGACTTGGCAGAAAACAGAGCATGGCAGAAATAATAATGTGTAGGCCTATTTGTGAGCTTAATGCACTCACTACAGAGAAATTCATGACAAAACTAGCATACCTACAGCAAGACGGCATGTTTATGAAGCTATCCATAGCAAGAACAAAAGCATAGCATGTATGGATCAACCACAATAAGCTTGGCAAAATTGCATATCATGTTAAGAATCTGCCAGAAATATTTTATAGCAAAAGTAGAGCAATATTGAGTCATGCTATGGTACTCCATAATTGCAAACAAGGGCAGGAATGGATCAATTAAAACTATAGCTACAAAACATCCTTACTGAACATCTCCAAAATATCCATGGGTATCTCTGTAGCATCAAGTTTACATGGCAACAAAATAACAGAAGACGGAGCCTACTTTGCATGCTTGTGCTAGTCACCACAGAGATCACAAAAATACATGGCATACACCCTTGGAAAGATGGCATGGCATACTTCAAAACACATGTAGAGCTCATGCCCATAAGATGCACAGGTTAAATGATACAAAAATGACAAATCTCCAAGTTCTGCTAAGAACCAGCAGATAACAGCAATTAGCCCTCTTCCAACAGAGATTTGGGCATCAAGATGACCTCTAATGAACATGGTGCAATTGAACAAAATGTAGAGCATCGCGAGACAAACAATTTGACATATTGCACGCGCGAATCGGAGCTACATGTAAGGAGTTATGGATCAAGGGGGCTCGGGGGAAAAGTCAACCGTACTGCTCTGGATCTGGATCGAGCCCGTGGCTCGTGCTCGGCCTCGCCGGCGACGGCCGGAGGAGGAGAGGTGGCCGGCGATGGCGACCGACGCCGAAGGAGGAGGGGAGGCCGGAGGGCGCGGCGGTGGAGCACGGCGGCGGGCGGCGAGGGGCGCGGGCGTGCGGCGGCGGCGGCCAGTGGCGGGCGAGCGCGGCGTGGGCGGCGGCGATGGCCGCGGCGGCGGCGGCGGCGCGGGCGCGGTGGAGGCGGTAGGCGCGGGGCGCGGGCAGCGAGGGTTCGGGCCGGCGGGCCCGCGGCGGGCCGGGCCGGCCGGCACGGTGGAGATCTGGCGGCGACAGGTGGCGGCGCGCGATTCGTCGGTCGGCGCCGGCGGACGTGTCCGGCGCGGGTGGACTTTGTTCGGCGGCGTGAGGTGGAAGACGCTAGGGTTTAGACTGCGATTTCGTTTCGGGAGGGGATGTTCTTTTATAGCTAGAGGGAGCTAGGGGAGTCCAAATGAGGTGCGGTTTTCGCCCACACGATCGTGATCGAACGACCTAGAGCATGGAGGAGAGTTTGGTGGGTTTTGGGCTGGTTTTTGAGGGGGTTTTTGCTGGACAAATAAATGGACTTGCGGATGCCCGGTTAACCGTTGGAGTACCAAACGACCTCCAAATGGAACGAAACTTGACCGGTGGTCTCCGGGTGGTATATTAAGGCCACTTGACAAGCCTCGGTCCATACCTAGAAAGTTTGACACCCGCACACGAAAGAAAACTAGAGGGGTGCACCGGATGAGATAGGAGCGCCGGATTGCAAAACGGACAACGGGAAAAATGCTCGGATGCATGAGACGAACACGTATGCGAATGCAATGCACATGGTGACATGATATGAAAATGCATGACATGACAAAATACAAAACGAAACACAAAACCCGACGACGGTGGAAATAACATAGCACATAGCCGAAAATGGCAAGAGTCGGAGTTACAAATATGGCAAGTTACATGCGGGGTGTTACACGGCGGCTCAGCCAGCTGCTTCTTAAGTGCCTCAAATGCCTCATTAGCAGCATCACTCCAAACGAAATTATCCGTCTTCTTGATCATCTGATACAGAGGGATAGCCTTCTCTCCCAAACGGCTTATAAACAGGCTTAAAGCTGCAATGCGACCTGCCAGACGTTGAACATCATTAACACACGCCGGCTTAGCCAAAGAAGTAATGGCTTTGATCTTCTCCGGGTTAGCATCAATGCCTCTGTTAGAAACCAGAAAACCCAAGAGCTTGCCTGCTGGTACACCAAAAATACACTTGGCCGGGTTAAGCATCATCTTGTAGACCCAGAGATTATCAAACGTCTCCTTCAAATCATCAATCAAGGTCTCCTTTTTCCTGGATTTCACCACAATGTCATCTACATAAGCATGAACATTACGCCCGATCTGATTGTGAAGGCAATTTTGCACACACCGCTGGTAAGTCGCCTGGGCACTCTTGAGCCCAAAAGGCATAGACACATAGCAAAAGGCTCCAAAGGGAGTAATGAAAGTTGTCTTCTCCTGGTCCTTAACTACCATTTTGATCTGATGATAACCACAATAAGTGTCCAAAAAACTCAAGCGCTCACAACCCGTCGTAGCATCAATGATTTGATCAATACGAGGGAGAGCAAACGGATCAGCCGGACAAGCCTTGTTTAAGTCCGTGTAGTCAACACACATTCGCCAAGTGCCGTTCTTCTTAAGAAAACACCGGGTTAGCCAACCACTCAGGATGAAAAACTTCAATGATAAACCCGGCCGCTAAGAGCCGGGCCACTTCTTCATCAATGGCCTTCCGCCTCTCCTCGTTAAAACGACGAAGGAATTGCTTGACCGGCTTAAACTTTGGATCAATATTAAGAGTGTGCTCAGCGAGTTCCCTCGGTACACCCGGCATGTCTAAAGGCTTCCATGCAAAGATATCCCGGTTCTCACGGATGAACTCGATGAGCGCGCTTTCCTATTTCGGTTCCAGATTGGCACTGATGCTGAACTGCTTAGATGAATCACCAGGAACAAAATCAACCATTTTAGTATCATCCGCCGACTTAAATTTTAGCGAAGGATCATGCTCTGTGGTTAGCTTTTTCAAGGATGTCATGTCTGCAGGGTCAACATTATCTTTGTAAAATTTCAGCTCCTCTGCTGCACAAACAGACTCAGCGTAAGCAGCATCACCTTCTTCACATTCCAAGGCCACCTTGCGACTCCCATGTACAGTGATAGTGCCCTTGTAACCCGACATCTTAAGCTGCAAGTAAACATAACAAGGCCTCGCCATGAACTTAGCATAAGCCGGTCGCCCAAACAGAGCATGATAAGGGCTCTTGATTTTGACCACTTTGAAGGTTAGAGTCTCAGACCTAGAATCATGCTCATCTCCAAAGGTAACTTCCAAAGATATCTTACCCACTGGATAGGCTGACTTACCCGGCACCACACCATGGAAAACAGTGTTTAACGGCTTAAGATTTTTGTCAGTCAGTCCCATGCGACGGAAGGTCTCATAATAAAGTATATTAACGCTGCTGCCTCCATCCATGAGTACCTTAGTAAATTTATAGCCCCCAACCTGAGGCGCTACCACCAGAGCCAGGTGACCCGGATTATCAACCCGGGGCGGGTGATCCTCACGGCTCCACACAATAGGCTGCTCTGACCACCATAAGTAACGTGGTACCGCCGGCTCAACAACATTCAATGCCCTCTTATGAAGCTTGTGATCCCGCTTACACAGGCTGGTGGTGAAGACGTGGTACTGTCCACTATTCAATTGCTTCGGGTTGCTCTGATAACCAGACTGTTGCTGCTGCTGATTTCCCTGATTATTCTGCTGGTTGTAACCACCTTGATTGCCTTGGCCGCGAAACCCAGAATTTGAGCCGCCGCCACCATGACCCAGCCCATGAGAGCCGGATCCTGAACCGTCGTTCGGGCCATGGTTGTGCTGAATAGACTCCCTGAAGTGTCTCATGATACTGCAATCTTTCCACAGGTGGGTAGCTGGCCTCTCCTCCGTTCCGTGCTTCGGACATGGCTGATTCAATATCGCTTCAAGGTCAAATTTTGTCCCTTGAGTCGGCCTCCCCTTGTGACGCTGGTTATAACTCCGCGCACCGGTGTTAGCCACAAAATCATCAGCCTTGCGCTTACCGTTGCCGCCCTGATTGGCTGGGTTATACTGCTGCCCCTTCGTGCCGCTACTCTTCTTTCCCTTTCCCGATCTTTCATCCTCAGAGTCGGGGTCCTTGGTACCATCAGAGTCCGCGTACTTGACAAGAACCACCATAAGCTCCCCCATGTTGTTGCAATGACGCTTAAGCCGCCCAAGCTTCTGCTTAAGTGGAATGAAACGGCAATTTTTCTCCAACATTAGAACCGCTGAGCCGACATTAATGTTTTCTGAAGAATGTATGATAGTCGAGACCCGGCGGACCCAGCTGGTTGTTGACTCGCCCTCGGCTTGAACACAAGAAACTAAATCCATGATCGACATGGGCTGTTTGCACGTGTCTTTGAAATTCTGGATAAACCGGGCCTTCAGCTCTGCCCATGACCCGATGGAGTTGGGTGGCAGCCCCTTTAACCACGTACGAGCCGTCCCTTCCAGCATCATGGTGAAATACTTAGCGTATGCAGCCTCGCTAACATCTAGCATCTCCATAGCCATCTCATAACTCTCCACCCAAGCCTCAGGGGGATGATCTGCTGTGTAATTAGGCACCTTACGAGGGCCTTTGAAGTCCTTGGGCAAACGTTCGTTTCGCAGAGCCACCGTTAAACACAACACACCCAAAGCTCTAGTAGTTACACCCGCCTCAATCGAAACCGTCGGGTAAACCGGCGCGTGCTGATGAGCCGCCAGCTGAGTTGCTAGCTGGGCCTCCTGACGCGTTCTTCCCTGGTCCACCAAATCATGTGCATTGACACCATTGCACGCCGGGTCATGTCCATGAGGTTGATTACGACGCTGCTCTGTCGATGTACAAAAAGAGGGGTGCGTTTTTGTACCCCTATACCTGTGCATGGGCAGTCGGAGCCGCGCCTATGGTCACGCCAAGCAGAACAGGGGAGGTGAGCCAAGGTAAGACCAAAGCCCAAGATAATAAGAGCAACGCCAAGGCCAAGACCACAAAGAGCAAAGGGACGAAGCAGGTTCCCCCGGCAAGACCCTTGCCGGGGCAGCCTCAGCAGCCCCGGCAAGATCCTTGCCGGGACAGCTCGCCCCACACCAACAGAGTGAGCCACCCTTGAGCCCACGGTCCCCGACGCCATCATCCACGTTGGCCCAGGGCTCGGGAGGCACCGTCGTGGTGGCATGCAGATCTTTGTGAAGACATATTCAAGATCAGATGAGGATTAGAAGACGACGATCCTCGGCAAGATCCTTGCCGAGGAAGACCACCAGACCCCCGGCAAGGCCCTTGCCGGGGACGATAGCGCGCCACGGTAAGACCCTTGCCGGGCCACACGGCAAGACCCTTGCCGGGCCACCCGGCAAGGCCCTCACCAAGGACGCCAGTAGGGCCACCGCCAGGCCCACGCCAACCAAACTTCCACCACCGTTCACATGCAGCTGCCAGCCCAACCAGCTGGGCGGGCACCTGCATGGCAACATGCAGCTCCCAGGCCAACTCATCGAGCACCAGCGTGGCGGCATGCAGATCTTCGTGAAGGCTCCGCCACTGCGCCACCTCAGCTGCCTGCCTGCCTACATGGCACCACACGCCTCACTGTCCAGGGCGCATGTCAAAGCGAGGAGGAGCGGCGACGGACGAGACGGGCCTCGCCCCTGTCCCCAATAAAGCAAGGGGACACCTAAGTTACGCATTAAATGCGTCTTGTCCTGTAATACGAGCGATAAGCTCAGGGCACTGTACACCTTTCCACCTCCTGTGTGCCACTGTGGCAGCCCCTTTCGACTATAAAAGGAGGCCCATGGCATACTGGAGAAGGATTCGGCTCTTTCAAACCACGCACTGACCACAGCTAGTTCGAGAGCTCAAGAACTCTCTAAAATACACCCACCAAAGAAGGACTAGGGTTTTACGCATCCTTGCGGCCCGAACCTGGGTAAACGATCCTTGTGCTGGCTACTAACCCTGCTCTTCTCGCAACTCCGCGCCCCGGCAACTGTAGTAGGGATTCTTGTGATCCCATAGGTGTCATTCCACACTGACATCTTTGGCACGCCAGGTAGGGGCCTGCGTAGTTGTCAGAATCTGGCCTAGTAGCTAGCCTAGCATTTCTTCATCGCCCTGGCTCCTGAGAAGAAGGCGGCCGGAAGAACGACGCCGGCGCGGCGACAGAAAAGCTAAGCCATTCAGAGCTTTGAGTTATTTCCTTCTTTCTATAAGGTTATCGTCCTCGGAGATTTTGCCTATGTGTGAGAAACCTGCACGCATGGGGGCCCTCCCGCGATTGGCAACGCCCTTGTCCTGTTTCGAGTCCGCTCAACAGCTCAAGCGGCCGCGTCGAGATTGGCGGGGTAGCCTTCCGCGCCTGGCAACGCTCCCGATTCTGACTCGAGTCAACCTCGACAGTTCGGGCGGCCGCGCTAAGGGCGGCAAGGTGGTTTGCCCGGCAGCAAGCACACCCGGCATGCCAATGGGGATCCGTCCCCAAGACGCCGCCCTGGGTTTACGCACCGGCGAACCTACCCAATTAACGTAGGGTGAACACACACAGAAAAATCGAACAGGAAAATAACATGCATAATACTGAAAGTGCTGCAGAGTTATATTACATCGAATTGTTGCTGCGGTTCTAACTAGAGATAGCGATTGTCTTGGTTGTGAACCTGCAGCGGCGATAAAGAACGGGGTGCCTAATGCCAGCGCTGGCCCTCCACCCTCTGAATTTCGCCGACTCGGCTGATGATGGGCTTGATGCGCTCCCTGAGCGGCGCGAGGTCAGCACCCTCCGGCAAGCTCTCCAGCGCGGCGTTGAAGTCGAGGTCGGGGTACCAGTGCGCCACCTTGGTGAGAACCTTGGTCATGGCACCTTGGCAAAGCCTCCGGGACTCGTCGGCCAGTTAGGGCGCCCGGTTGGCGTGGACCCGCTCCAGAGCGCCGACGACCTTCTCTAAGAACATGGTCAGGCTGCAATTGGCGCTCACGCTCCGCTCCGGGCCATACCTCACGTCCGGCATCCCCATGATGACCAGCTGCGCAGCGGCCTGGTTGGCGACGGTGGCGAGGGGATCGAGCCAACGGTTCTCGCCCTCCACGTGATCCGCGAAGTTGTGGCCCTCGTTCTTCCGCGACTGATTCTCGGCCAATCCAGCCACCAGAGGCACAGGGAATCAGGACCGACCCGCTGCCCCAACCAGCGACGACCCGGTTTCCTGCCTCCACCG
The DNA here is from genome assembly GCF_002575655.3 of Aegilops tauschii subsp. strangulata. NCBI lineage: Eukaryota > Viridiplantae > Streptophyta > Magnoliopsida > Poales > Poaceae > Aegilops > Aegilops tauschii. Next base: position 469,953,585 of record NC_053036.3, on the reverse strand, counting down.
CTTGCAACCCCAGGTGCATGGAGGACGCGTGGCGGACGCGCAGAAACCGCGGGGACAGGCAAAGCGACCTCTCCCCACCCCGTGATCGTGGGGAGTGGATGCGTTGAAGACCGCGCCCCGGCCCCGTTCAGTAAATGAACCGCGCCTCCACGCCTCCCTCTTTTTACGGGGAAGGCACAAGCTGCCTCTTTACTACGATGTGACGCATGCGTGTGGAAACCGCCCCACGCATGCCGCCCACGTCACGCACACCCCTCCATGCCGCGCCGCGCGCGCGGGTCGTGGTAAGCGCCGCGCGCAAAAAGTTTTACCGCGGTAAAAACCGCCCCGCCTGCCCGCGCACCGTTTTTGGGCCTGGCCCAACAACGTGTCGCGCTTATGTGTGGCCCATGTCTGGGGGCTCCCGTCGGTGTACAAAAAGAGGGGTGCGTTTTTGTACCCCTATACCTGTGCACGGGCAGTCGGAGCCGCGCCTACGGTCACGCCAAGCAGAACATGGGAGGTGAGCCAAGGTAAGACCAAAGCGCAAGATAATAAGAGCAACGCCAAGGCCAAGACCACAAAGAGCAAAGGGACAAAGTAGGTTCCCCCGGCAAGACCCTTGCCGGGGTAGCCTCAGCAGCCCTGGCAAGATTGTTGCCGGGACAGCTCGCCCCACACCAACAGAGCGAGCCACCCTTGAGCCCACGGTCCCCGACGCCATCATCCACGTTGGGCCAGGGCTCGGGAGGCACCTCCGTGGTGGCATGCAGATCTTTGTGAAGACATATTCAAGATCAGATGAGGATTAGAAGACGACGATCCTCGGCAAGATCCTTGCCGAGGAAGACCACCAGACCCGGACGACAGCACGCCACGGCAAGACCCTTGCCGGGCCACACGGCAAGACCCTTGTCGGGCCACCCGACAAGGCCCTCACCAAGGACGCCAGCAGGGCCACCGCCAGGCCCATGCCAACCAAACTTCCACCGCCGTTCACATGTAGCTGCCAGCCCAACCAGCTAGGCGGGCACCTGCGTGGCAACATGCAGCTCCCAGGCCAACTCATCGAGCACCAGCGTGGCGGCATGCAGATCTTCGTGAAGGCTCCGCCACGCGCCACCTCAGCTGCTTGCCTGCCTACATGGCACCAAACGCCTCACTGGCCAGGGCGCGTGTCAAAGCGAGGAGGAGCGGCGACGGACGGGACGGGCCTCGCCCCCGTCCCCAATAAAGCAAGGGGACACCTAAGCTATGCATTAAATGCGTCTTGTCCTGTAATACGAGCGATAAGCTCTGGGCACTATACGCCTTTCCACCTCCTGTGTGCCACAGTGGCAGCCCCTTTCGACTATAAAAGGAGACCCATGGCATACTTGAGAAGGATTCGGCTCTTTCGAACCACGCACTGACCACAGCTAGTTCGAGAGCTCAAGAACTCTCTGAAATACACCCACCAAAGTAGGACTAGGGTTTTACGCATCCTTGCGGCCCGAACCTGGGTAAACGATCCTTGTGCTGGCTACTAACCCTGCTCTTCTCGCAACCCCACGCCCCGGCAATCGTAGTAGGGAGTCTTGTGATCCCATAGGTGTCGTTCCACACCGACATGGCGAGTCAATGTGCCTACTATAGCTCCAGCTTGGACGAGGGGCCGAATGAATCCGGTCATGACTATAAGAATAAGCCTGCTGCTGCACCGAAGCTGTTTGAAGAAGCTCCCTAGCCGTTCGAGTTTCAACCGCCACCGGAGTCTCACCCTTGACTGGCAGAACCGCCAATCGCATAGCTGCAGCAATCATATTGTCTAAAGGAGTGGAGTAATGACCCGTCGGCGTCACCACGTGCTGAGGCGGGGTGTTATTCATATGCGGAGAACCTGTCGCGCGCGGCTGAACCGACACTCCACCGCCCGGTGCTTCGGTCATCCGGTTTATCATTGGCGGGTTACTAGCTCCCGCCCCGGGTGTGTTGAAGAGGTCCCTCGACTCATAAACCGAGGGTAGACGACTCCGGTGCTTTCTCCTCAAGACTTCGTTTGAAGCACTCTGATCCACCATAAGCTGGTATGAATCTGCTTGAATCCGCTGCGCTTGGGCGTTCAAAACGGCCCGTTCTGCAGCCATCCTAGCGTTTTTCGCTGCCAATTCTGCCTTAGCTTGCGCTATCTCATCACGCAACTTAGCCACTTCTACCTTATGCTGCTCCTGGTTGTCTGGGGTTACATCAACCTCCATCAGAGTCGCTAGAGCTTCCAACAGGTCTGTTAAAACTTGAGCCGGCGGGCGCGCTGAACCGCCAGCACCCGCTGCCGTCACCGCCGCTGCACTGGAAGTCATGGCGGCGGCGGCTGTCGAACCGAGAACCGGCTGGGTGCCTGCCATGAAGATCGCCACCCTATTCGGCGGCTCATGGGGGTCCAAAATACTGTCGCCATTGGAACAGCCCCCAAGCCGTCCGTCTTGTAGCTGATACATTGAGTTGGTCTTGCCCGTGGATGACTCACCATCATAGTAGATGGCCGTCTCACCGCCAGACACAGAACCTTCCAATTCAGCCCCGTGGATAAATCCAATGAAGGCACGCTTCATGGCGGGTTGAACCCGGGTGGGTCGTGCACGCTGAGCCGTCTCGATTATGTTGGTGCAGGTGTTCGGCTCAGGGCCCGGTTCGTCGATCTTGCTGATGAAGACGTGGATTCCGCCGAAGGGCACCCGGTACCCGTACGCAATTGAGCCGGCCTCGGGGCCCTAGCCTGCATCATCGATGTAGAGCTTGCCGCGACGACTCTTGGTCATCCGGCCCACAGCGTATCCCTTGATCCCTTCGATGCTAACCTTCAAGAACTCGAAAACACCATGTGCAGGCTCCACGGTGGGCGCCAACTATCGTGGAATTGTCACGGCAGATGTCCTAGTGCGGGGACTTAGTTGTGGAGCCATGGTGACGAGGTTAGCTTAAAGGGGTTAAACGGGACAAAGAACACAAGGAGTTTATACTGGTCCGGCCCCTTGCGGAGAAGGTAAAGGCCTAATCCAGTTTGAGGTGGTATTGCTAGGGTTACAATTACCAGGGAGCGAATACGCTTTGCCTGGCTCTCGATCTGTTATTTTCTTGCCCTATGCCGCTGCCGGGTCGTCCCCTTATATACATGGGTTGACACCCTGCGGCCTACAGAGTCCCGGTCGGCTCATACAAACGTGTCCGGCTCGGTGACTTATCTTACATGCCTTACAATACAAGTTTACATATACATGGCGATTTACACTTACGGGCCTTAAGCCGCCTTCGGGTTTGGGCCCTTTAATGAGCCTATCTTATGAACCGCCATCTTCAATATACTCTTGGGCTTCATTTAGATGAACCGCCATTGGGATGACCCGGCCCCTCCTGGGCGGGTCATTTAGATGTTCTACCATTGCTTGCTTCCTATCTTCTTCAGCTCCATTCAATGATTCTTCCCTTTATCAGCATCATAAACTATCCACTGCTTAGTACTGACTCTCAAGGACCACACCTACTTGTCTCATGCTCCAGAAGTACCCTTCTTGGAAATTGATGTCAAAGGGGGAGAGAGCACATCAAAGCTTATCAAATGAGCACATGTAAGCTGCTCTTCCACAGATGCTTGTTAACAAAGAGGAGAGAAGTCTCATGACTCTAAGAGGGGAAAGACATGTCAATATGTTTGATCCTAGTTATTTGATATTGAAAATTCTTGTTGCTCTGATTTTATCTCAACCTACCTTCTCCCATTATCCAAGATTCAGGGGGAGAAAGAGTTTATGCCTAAAGGGAGAAAAATCTTTGGAACTTATTGCACATCTTTAAATATTTGGGAACATGTCTATATCTAAATGAAGTACTTGTAGTACTCACCCATTACATGTCATACCAGTCTTGGTACTCTTGTGGTTCCCTAAAACCGCTTTACTTTAAGTGATCTTGTGTTATCTAACCTTGTTTTCTCAAGTCCACTTTTTCTAAAGCCAGCTCAAGACCACAAGGTAAGTATATGCATCACACTCATGTGCATGATGATCTCTTGCTGCTGTACATATTGTTCGCAAGAGGGATTCATAAACATGGAGGTACATTTCTCAATCATATCTTTTGCTCTGATGCATATAGCCAAGATACATGTAACTCTCTGCTTACTCTGTCATGTTATGCATTCAAATGCTAGTATATTCTATCTTCACATGATTTCATACATGCAGGGGGAGCTTATGCATGTTAAATGTTCCTCCAAAGCTTTACTTGCTACTATTCATATCATTTACCTAAAGCTTTGATGTATGTTGTCATCAATTACCAAAAAGGGGGAGATTGCAAGCACAAGTGCTCCCTGGGTGATTTTGGTAATTAATATCAACATATCTCTTGTTGGACTAATGCTTTTATCTAGTGCATTTCAGACAAGTTCAACAGTGGCGTAGAAAGGACAAGAGGATGTGGAACCCCTTCTAAATGCTAAGGACACATGTTGGCAAAAGCTCAAGACTCTTCATTTTATTTTTTGTGATCTAAGATCACGTTGAGTCCATAGGAAAGCCAGTACTATCAAAATGGGATGAGGTGTTGCCTAATGGCTTGCTTGCTCAAATGCTTAGTGATATTGCTCCAAAGCCCTCAACCACTTTATCCATCCAAATATGTCAAAACCCTAAACTCCAACTCGGCCCCACCAATTCATTCTATCCGGCGCCACCGAGTTCATATGACATAGCCATTGCCAGAAACCCTAACAGTTCGGTCTCACCGATAGAGATCTCGGTCTCACCGAGATGGCCTTGCCAACGCTCTATGACTTGTTGCATTATTTCGGTCTCACCGAGTTCTGCAATCGGTCTCACCGAGTTGGATTGACATTCTCTCTGTTGCCTTATTGCTTCACTTTGGTCTCACCTAGTTGATGCAATTGGTTCCACTGAGATAATGTTTGCCCTAAAGCCCTAACACATATATCCCACCGAGTTGTTCCAGTCGGTCCCACCAAGATTCCTAATGTTCACATTTTGAACTAAGCGGTCTCACCGGGTTCATCTATTCGGTCTCACCGAGTTGGGTCAAATGTGTGTAATAGTTGGATTTTGTGTGGAGGCAATATATACCCCTCCACCCCCATCTCCATATGTGAGAGAGCCATCAGAACATGCCTACACTTCCACCAGACATTTTCTGAGAGAGAACCACCTACTCATGTGTTGAGATCAAGATATTCCAATCCTACCACATGAATCTTGATTTCTAGCCTTCCCCAAGTTGCTTTCTACTCAAATCATCCTTCCACCATATCCAAATATGTGAGAGAGAGTTGATTGTTGGGGAGACTATCATTTCAAGCACAAGAGCAAGGAGTTCATCATCAAGACACCATCTATTACCTTTTGGAGAGTGGTGTCTCCTAGATTGGTTAGGTGTCGCTTGGGAGCCTCCGTCAAGTTGTGGAGTTGAACCAAGAAGTTTGTAAGGGCAAGGAGATCACCTACTTCGTGAATATCTACCTGAGTGAGGCAAGTCCTTTGTGGGCGATGGCCATGGTGGGATAGACAAGGTTGCTTCTTCGTGGACCCTTCGTGGGTGGAGCCCTCCGTGGACTCGCGCAGCCGTTACCCTTCGTGGGTTGAAGTCTCCATCAACGTGGATGTACGATAGCATCACCTATCAGAACCACGCCAAAAATCTCCGTGTCTTCATTGTGTTTGCTCACTCCAATCCCATCCCTTTACTTTCTTGCAATTAGCATGCTTCACTCTTTCCGCTGCATATACTGTGCTAAAACTCCACCGTAACTTGAAGAACTTAAAATCTGCCACTTTTACTTGTTGAGGGTCTAATCACCCCCCTCTAGACCCCTCTTCTCAATCCTTTCAGGAATGCTTCCTATCATATTCATCATATAATAATCTCTTTGTGGTGTGGATATTTGGACTTGACTGATTCAAAGCAATAGTCTATAATTTGACATGAAAATATAAATACTCAAGTATACCAACAAGCAACCATGTCTTTCAAAATATCAACGCTAAAGAAAGTTATCCCTAGCCCATTGATACCTCTCCAACGTATCTAGAATTTATGAAGTATTCATGCCATGTTTACAACAATTTATATGATTTGGATGCAATTTTATATGATTTAATGGAACTAACCTGGACTGACGTTGTTTTCAGCAGAACTACTATGGTGTTGTTTTTGTGCAGAAATCAAAGTTCTCCAAATGCAGTGAAACTTTTTGACGATTTTTTTGGAGGAAAGAGGCACTAGAAGCTTCATGGGAGGGCCAGAAGAGCCAAGAGGGCCCCACTAGGCACCAGGGCGTGCCAGGGGGGCTGGCTCGCCCTGGTGGGTAGTGGCCCCCTCAAGGCCCATCTCAGAGTGAAACCAACGCCCAAATATCCTATATATTCAGAAACCCCCACAAATAACCCTAGATCAGAAGTTTCGCCGCCGCAAGCCTCTGTAGCCACGAAAAACATATCTAGACCCTGTTCCGGCACCCTGCCGGAGGGGGAAATCATCATCGGTGGCCATCTTCATCATCCCGGCGGCCACCATGATGAGGAGGGGGTAGTTGATACGTCTCTAACGTATCTATAATTTTTGATTGTTCCATGTTGTTATATTATCATTCTTGGATGTTTTACAATCATTTTATAGCAACTTTATATCATTTTTTTGGGACTAACCTATTGACATAGTGGCATGTTCCAGTTGTTGTTTTTTTGCTTGTTTTTTACTTCGCAGAATATCATTACCAAATGAAGTCCAAACGCAGCGAAACTTTTTGGAGGTTTTTTGGACCAGAAGACAACTCGGGAGCCAAGGAAGCACCAGAGGGGAGGCCCGTGGAGCCTACAAGACACCAGGGCACGCCAGGAGGCCTAGGCACGCCCCGATGGGTTGTGGGGCCCATGGGGGTCTCCTCCACCGCCTCTGAGCTCTATAAATACGCAAATATTCCAGAAATCCTAGGAGAGTCGAGGAAACACAATTCCAGCGGCCGCAAGTTCCAGAACCACGAGATCCAATCTAGAGCCCTATTCCGACACTCTGCCGGAGGGGAACACGATCACAGAGGGGTTCATCATCCTCATTGGTGCTCCTCTGATGATGCGTGAGTAGTTCACCATAGACCTACGAGTTTGTAGGCAGTAGCTAGATGGTTTCTTCTCTCTTTTTGATTCTCAATACAATGTTCTCCTCATTGTTCTTGGAGATCTATTTCATGCAATGACTTTTTGCGGTGTGTTTGTTGGGATCCAATGAAGTTCAAGTTTATGATCAGATCTATATCCATGAATATTATTTGAGTTTTCTTTGATCTCTTATATGCATGATTATTTATAGCCTCGTATTTTTTCTCGGAATCTTTGGTTTAGTTAGGCCAACTAGATCGATTTTTCTTGCAATGGGAAGAGGTGCTTTGTGATGGGTTCGATCTTGCGGTGTCCTCACCCAGTGACAAAAGGGTTAGCAAGGCACGTATGTATCGTTGCTACTAAGGATAAAACGATGGGGTCTATCTCTACATAGATAGATCTTGTCTACATCATGTCATCGTTCTTATTGCATTACTCCGTTTTTCCATGAATTTAATACACTAGCTAGATGCATGCTGGATAGCGGTCGATGTGTGGAGTAATAGTATTAGATGCAGGCAGGAGTCGGTCTACTAATCTTGGATGTGATTCCTATATATTGATCATTGCCTGGATATCGTCATGATTATTTGAAGTTCTATCAATTACCCAACAGTAATTTGTTCACCCACCGTTTGCTATTTTTCTCGAGAGAAGCCACTAGTGAAACCTACGGCCCCGGGTCTTCTTTCTCATATTATCTGCCTTTGCGATCTACTTTTTCCTTGCATTTGTTTTTAGATCTACTAAAACAAAAATACAAAAATACCTTGCTGCATTTTATTTCTATTTATTTTATTTGGCGTTTGATCTATCAATCTATTACAATTTTCTCCCGTCCACGCACCATTTCTGGCGCCATTACCCGAAAGGGATTGACAACCCCTTTAACACGTCGAGCTGCGAGTGGTTGTTATTTGTGTGCAGGGGATGTTTACGTTGTGTTGCTTGGTTCTCCTACTGGTTCGATAACCTTGGTTTCATTTCTGAGGGAAATACCTACCGCCGCTGTGCTGCATCATCCCTTCCTCTTTGGGGCAATACCGACGTAGCTTCAAGCGACATCAAAAGGAATTTCTGGTGTCGTTGCCGGGGAGGATCTTCAACATATACCAGGTTCCTAATCACAAATCTCATCTCCTCGCAATTTACATTATTTGCCATTTGCCTCTCATTTTCCTCTCCCCCACTTCACAAATTTTTTCCATTTTATTCGCCCTTTTTTCCAGTTGCCGTTTTCTCGTCAGATCTATCCTTTGCTTGCAATCATGAGTGATTTTGGTATGGCACCAACAGATGATGGCCTAACTCCTAAGATGGGGCGTACGGGCAATCTGGATGCTAAAACTTTTATCTTGGGGCAAGGGAATGTTATGGGAAAAGAACGTATCCAAGAATTTTTCAATTGTGTTGGAAATCTAAGTCTTGATGATGCTCCTATACTTAAAACTACAAGATCTTATGCGGATGCTATTTCAGCACTAGTTCTGAAACTTGAAAGTAAATTTATCCGTACTCATCCTGCCTTGCAAAGATTGGTTTTTTAGCTTCCTGTTATAAAGAATCCTAGGGCTAAAAAGTTGGCCACTCTCCTTCTTATGAATGAGTTTGACTACATATTTCGGGAAGCTAGGGAAATCTTTAATTTTATGGTATGAATCGTGAAAAACCCGTGATAGATGAAATTCTTTACAATAGTGACTATGCATTAAGGCATTTGCTTGGGGATAATAAGGTCTTTGATGAGAATCTTAAAAAGGAAGTCCCCGTTCTAGATATAATCCAACAAGTTTTCAATAATGTTAATCAACATTACTCTTGGATTGTTGCGGGAAATCAAAGGGGTTATGATGAAAACCAACTAAGGAATGCTAAAGTTTCCATGGATAATATGTTTTATGTTGTGTTTACAAAACCCCATGATGAAAATACCTCTAAGAAAATTAAGAAGAAGAATGAAAAAACTTAGATCCTTGCTTTATGCCTAGCTAAGGGCGTAAAACTATAGCGCTTGTTGGGAGGCAACCCAATGAATATAATTTATTTTTTCCTTTTGCTTTCTGTTCATGAGTGTTTGCGCAATTATGCTACTATTATTATTGTGTTTTTTGTGTTTTAATTAGTGTTTGTGCCAAGTCAATCCTTTAGGATATTCTTGGGTGATAGTTGTTTGATCTTGCTGAAAAACAGAAACTTTTGCACTCACGAAAATAATTTTCATAAATCGCAGAAAAGTTATTTTGCCCCGATTCTTTTTGCAGAAGATTAACATACAAATTACCCTGGTGGTCCTAATTTTTCAGAATTTTGGGAGTTATAGAAGTATTCGAAATAGTCAGATTGCTACAGACTGTTCCGTTTTGACATATTCTGTTTTCTTTGCGTTGTGTGCTTATTTTGATGGTTCTATGGTTTTCTTTAATGAGTTTTTGCCATAGAAAAGTTGGAATATAGTAGATATAATGCAAAAACAAAATATGAATTGGTTTGGTACAGTACTTATAGTAGTGGTTTGCTTTCTTATACTAACGGATCTCACGAAGGTTTTGTTGAGTTTGGTGTGATTGAAGTTTTCAAGTTTTGGGTTATCTTACGATGGATGAAGGAAGGATAGAAGAGCCTAAGATTGGGGATGCCCCGGTATCCCAAGCTATTATCCAAAAATGAGCAACCAACTAAGCTTGGGGATGCCCTCGAGTGTCATCCCCTCTTTCTTCTAACGACCATCGGTATTTTACTCAAAGCTATATTTTTATTCGTCACATGATATGTGTTTTGCTTGGAGCATCTTGTATGATATGAGTCTTTGCTTGTTTTATTTTGTGTTTTAAGTCATCAATCCTTGCTGGACACATCTATTTGAGAGAGCCAAAATTATGTCATGACTTGTTAGAATTGCTCTCTATGCTTCACATAAATTTTTATGAGCTATGGACTTGCTCTAGTGCTTCACTTATATCTTTTTGAGCACGGTGTACTTAGTATTTTTGAAGAAATCCTCTCTTGCTTCACTTAGATTTATTTGAGAGTTAGTAAAACTTTCAAGAAATTCTCTCTTGCTTCACTTAAATTATTTTGAGAGAAAGAAAAATTATGCTCATGATCTTCACTTATATTTGTTTGAGCTTATGAAAAGCAACACATGAAAATTAGTCCCAAAGTGATTGATATCCAAGAAGGATATAATAAAAGCTTTCATGAAGATCATTGGACAAAATAAACTTGGTTCTTAGTAATAGTTTTGAGATATGATGATGTGATATGTGAGTTATGTTGATGAGTAATTATGCTTTAGTAAGAATATTGGTGTTAAGGTTTGTGATTCCCTATGCAAGTACGAAAGTCAATAGTCATGCAATGAAATTATATCCTACTTGTGGTGCATTATTCAGTGTTAATTATGCTTAATGCTAGCTTATGAGATTATTCGTTTCTTGGTTGGTTGCTTCTCAATCTTTTGCTAGCCTTCATTTTGCATCAAGTATGATCTCCACTTGTGCATCCAAAATCCTTTAAACTAGTTTTGCCACATGAGTCCACTATATCTACCTATATGCGGTATTCTTTTGCCGTTCTAAGAAAATTTGCATGTGCCATCTTTAATTTTCAAAATAAACTTCTCTTTTGTGTGTTTGTTTCGCTCGCGGAGCGGTGAGGGGTTTTTAATATTTTCCATGCTGGATGTGTTATTGTCATGATGAGTGTTTATTCACTTGTCATTGCACGAGAGTAAGGCAAATGTTTTAGGGATGCCCAATCCCGAAATGCAAAAATGAATTTACTTTATGTTGTCAAATAATAAATTCCTTGGAAAGTGTTGGTATGGAGGGCAACCGTGGATACGGCTGATAACCCACAAGTATAGGGGACCACAACAGTTTTCGAGGGTAGAGTATTCAACCCAAATTTATTGATTCGACACAAGGGGAGCCAAAGAATATTCTCAAGTATTAGCAGTTGAGTTGTCAATTCAACCACACCTGGATAACTTAGTATCTGCAGCAAAGTATTTAGTAGCAAAGTAATATGGAAATAACGGTAACGGTAACAAAAGTAATATTTTTGGGTTTTGTAGTGATTGTAACAGTAGCAATGGAAAAGTAAATAAGCGAAGAACAATATGTGAAAAGCTCAGAGGCATTGGATCAGTGATGGAGAATTATGCCGGATGCGGTTCATCATGTAACAGTCATAACATAGGGTGACACAGAACTAGCTCCAATTCATCAATGTAATGTAGGCATGTATTCCGAATATAGTCATACGTGCTTATGGCAAAGAACTTGCATGATGCAATCAATGTAATCTTTTGTCCTACCCTCCCGTGGTAGCGGGGTCCTAATGGAAACTAAGGGATATTAAGGCCTCCTTTTAATAGAGTACCGGACCAAAGCATTAACACATAGTGAATACATGAACTCCTCAAACTATGGTCATCACCGGGAGTGGTCACGATTATTGTCACTTCGGGGTTGCCGGATCATAACACATAGTAGGTGACTATAGACTTGCAAGATAGGATCAAGAACTCACATATATTCATGAAAACATAATAGGTTCAGATCTGAAATCATGGCACTCGGGCCCTAGTGACAAGCATTAAGCATATCAAAGTCATAGCAACATCAATCTCAGAACATAGTGGATACTAGGGATCAAACCCTAACAAAACTAACTCAATTACATGATAGATCTCATCCAACCCATCACCGTCCAGCAAGCCTACGATGGAATTACTCACGCACAGCGGTGAGCATCATGAAATTGGGGATGGAGGATGGTTGATGATGACTACGGTGACGAATTCCCCTCTCCGGAGCCCCGAACGGACTCTAGATCAGCCCTCCCGAGAGGTTTTAGGGCTTGGCGGTGGCTCCGTGTCGTAAAACGCGATGAATCCTTCTCTCTGATTTTTTTCTCCCTGAAAGTGAATATATGGAGTTGGAGTTGAGGTCGGTGGAGCGCCAGGGGGGCCCACGAGGCAGGGGGCGCGCCCAGGGGGGCAGGCGCGCCCCCCACCCTCATGGACAGGGTGTGGGCCCCCTGACGTGGATTTTTCTTCCAGTATTTTTAATATTTTCCAAAAAGATGTTTCGTGGAGTTTCAGGTCATTCCGAGAACTTTTGTTTCTGCACATAAATAACACCATGGAAAGTCTGCTGAAAATAGCGTCAGTCCGGGTTAGTTCCATTGAAATCATGCAAGTTAGAGTCCAAAACAAGGGCAAAAGTGTTGGAAAAGTAGATACGACGGAGACGTATCAACTCCCCCAAGCTTAAACCTTTGCTTGTCCTCAAGCAATTCAGTTGATAAACTGAAAGTGATAAAGAAAAACTTTTACAAACTCTGTTTGCTCTTGTTGTTGTAAATATGTAAAGCCAACATTCAGGTTTTCAGCAAAGATTATGACTAACCACATTCACAATAACTCTTAGGTCTCATGTGTACTCATATCAATGGCCTAATCAACTAGCAAGCAATAATAATAAATCTCGGATGACAACACTTTCTCAAAACAATCATCATATGATATAACAAGATGGTATCTCGCTAGCCCTTTCTGAGACCGCAAAACATAAATGCAGAGCACCTTTAAAGATCGAGGACTGACTAGACATTGTAATTCATGGTATAAGAGATCCAGTCATAGTCATACCCAATATAAATTAATAGTAATGGATGCAAATGATAGCAGTGCTCTCCAGTTAGTGCTTTTTAATAAGAGGGTGATGACTCAACATGAAAGTAAATAGATAGACCCTTCGCAAAGGGAAGCAGGGATTTGTAGAGGTGCCAGAGCTCGGTTTTGAAATAGAGATAAATAATATTTTGAGCGGCATACTTTCATTGTTAACATAACAACCAAGAGATGGCGATATCTTCCATGCTACACACATTATAGGCGGTTCCCAAACAGAATGGTAAAGTTTATACTCCCCCTCCACCAATAAGCATCAATCCATGGCTTGCTCGAAATAATGAGTGCCTCCAACTAGCAACAGTGCCAGGGGGAGTTTTGTTTGCAATTATTTTGATTTAGTTTGCATAAAGCATGGGACTGGGCATCCCGGTGACCAGCCATTTTCTCGTGAGTGAGAAGCGGAGTCCAATCCTCTTGAGAATAACCCGCCTAGCATGGAAGATATGGACAGCCCTAGTTGATACATGAGCTATTCGAGCATACAAAACAGAATTTCATTTGAAGGTTTAGAGTTTGCGACATACAAATTTACTTGGAACGGAAGGTAGATACCGCATATAGGAAGGTATAGTGGATGCACAAGCAGTATTCCCGCTTAGTACAAGTGAAGGCTAGCAAAAGACTGGGAAGCGACCAACTAGAGAGCGACAACAGTCATGAACATGCATTAAAATTAATAAACATTGAGTACAAGCATGAGTAGGATATAATCCACCATGAACATAAATATCATGAAGGCTATGTTGATTTGCCCACTATACCACATCACAACCATTTTAATAGCATGTTGGCACGCAAGGTAAACCATTATAACTCATAGCTAATCAAGCATGGCACGAGCAACTATGATCTCTAATTGTCATTGCAAACATGTTTATTCATAATAGGCTGAATCAGGAACGATGAACTAATCATATTTACAAAAACAAGAGAGGTCGAGTTCATACCAGCTTCTCTCATCTCAGTCAGTCCATCATATATCGTCATAATTGCCTTTCACTTGCACGACCGAACGATGTGAATAATAATAAGAGTGCACGTGCATTGGACTAAGCTGGAATCCGCGAGCATTCAATAAACAGGAGAAGATAAGGCAATATGGGCTCTTGGTTAAATCAACAACAATGCATATAAGGGCCACTTCAACAATTTAATCATGGTATTCTCCTATCGACCCCCAAAGAAAAGAAAAGAAATAAGGCTATTTACACGGGAAAGCTCCCAACAAGCAAAAGAAGAACAGGAAATATTTTTGGGTTTTCTTTTTAATTATTACTACTACAGCAAGAAAAGTAAACTAGCTAAAAGCTACAACTATTTTTTTGGCTTTTCTTAAGTTTTATTAAACACACAAGAAGAAAGCAAGAAAAAGGAAAATAAACTAGCATGGATATTACAGTGAAAGAGTATGAGCACCGACATCTGGCAATGAGTGTGTGTGAACATAAATGTAATGTCGGCGAAAAATACGTACTCCCCCAAGCTTAGGCTTTTGGCCTAAGTTGGTTTATTGCCACGGATGGCCTGGCGGACATCCATAGTTGTAGCCGGGGTTGTACTGCGATGAAGAAGACTCTGATTGCCACTGGTTGGCAATCATCTCCGGATCCCACTGGTAGTTAGACTGTCGTGGAGGTTCAAATTGTGGTTCCGATTCTGTGGCTGATGTAGGGTTCCGGTAGGCGTGAATGGCCGCCAGCGGAACGAGATACGGACCTGCAGATAAATCAAACAAGGAAGGAGCAGGCAAGGTAATAGTCTCAGGGTGATGTTTATCAAAGAACAATTTGTAATTAAGCGCCCCTTCCCTATTCTTAACAATAAAGTCATGCGCTACCATACTCTTATAATCTAAATAAGTAGTGGGCAGCAATTTTTCTTCTTTTTCATAGTGCCTAATAGATATGTTATAGTGTGCAGCAAGGCGTGAAGCATAAATACCTCCAAAGATGGGGCCCTTTGTACGGTTCAGACTTAACCGTTTGGCAATAATACCGCCCATACTAACAGTGTTATCACAAAATAAACCATGGAACAAAATCATAATATCAGGAACACTAAGGTTTCCACAGTTTCCGCGACCAATTAAGCAACGACTAGCAAATATGGCAAAGTAGCGTAAAACAAGAAAATGTATGCTAGTGATTCTTGCATCGGAAACCTTCCTAGTTTCCCCTACAGTAACAGTGTCAATAAACCCATCCACATCTTTATGATGTGGTTCATCTAAACTACCCTCAAAAGGTATTTTGCAAACCTTACAAAATTCATGTAGTGGCACCTTCTTAACCACATCATATAAATGAAACTCTACTGAAGGAGGTGATTCCTTAGGATAATAGTAGAAGTTTTGCACAAAAGTATTGGTGAGTAAGAGATACTATTTGCGTTGGTCGCGGAGGAAGTCGGTGAGGCCTGCATTCTCAGCCAATTCATAAAAATCATCATAAATCCCGGCTGCTCTCAAGAAATCATTGGAAGGCCATTCACACGGCCGAACCTCCGTGGTGCGAGGCAAATTATATTTGGGCCTCTCTGCTTCTTCACCTTGCTTTTCCTTCGAGCTTCGGCTCGATGAGCCCCTCAAAAATCTCTTCATTATTTTCTGAAAAATTCTGAAATTTTTAGTAACTTCAAATAAAAGTGGACCAAGCACAACAAAATTGATAGCAACTACTCCCACAAGTGCCCAGAGACTATAACATGCATTAGAACTAATTGGAACCATATAAATTTGACATGCAAGCTCAAGAACATGGTCACCTAGGAAGCACAAATTTGCAATGAATAAAGAACTAGAACAAAAACTAATTGGACCAATGGAGGAGTCACATACCAAGGAACAATCCCACCAAGCAGTTTTGTGAGAAGTGCTTTGAGCAAGGAGATCAAAAATCACACCAAAATGAGCTAGAACTCGTGCTTGAGCTGGATGGTGATTTTTTGGGAGGAAGAAGAGGTGTGTGGGTGCAGGAATAAATGGAGGGGAGCCACCGTGGGCCCACGAGGCAGGGGGGCACGCCCTGTAGGGATGGGCGCGCCCTGGACCCTCGTGGCCAGGTGTTTGCTCCCCTGTTGTGTTCTCAGTTCCAGATATTCTCAAATATTCCAGAAAAAATCATATTCCATTTTCAGGGCATTTGGAGAACTTTTATTTTCGGGGTATTTTTATATTGCACGGATAATTCAGAAAACAGACAGGAAAATACTATTTTTACTTTTATTTCAACTAAATAACATAAAGTAGAGAGATGGTACAGAAGGTTGTGCCTTCTAGTTTCATCCATCTCATGCTCATCAAAAGGAATCCAGTAACAAGGTTGATCAAGTCTTGTTAACAAACTCATTCCGAATAACATGGAACCGGAGAAATTTCGGATAACACTATGTTACCTCAACGGGGATATGCACATCCCCAATAATAAGAATATCATATTTCTTCTTGATAGTAGGAAGAGGAAATTCAAAACCTCCAAAAATAATCGATGGAATTTTTCCAATAGAATTGATACTGTGAACTTGAGGTTGTTTCCTCGGAAAGTGTACCGTATGCTCATTGCCATTAGCATGAAAAGTGACATTGCCTTTGTTGCAATCAATAACAGCCCCTGCAGTATTCAAAAAGGGTCTTCCAAGAATAATAGACATACTATCATCCTCGGGAATATCAAGAATAACAAAGTCCGTTAAAATAGTAACGTTTGCAACCACCACAGGCACATCCTCACAAATACCGAGAGGTATAGCAGTTGATTTATCAGCCATTTGCAAAGATATTTCAGTAGGTGTCAACTTATTCAAATCAAGTCTACGATATAAAGAGAGAGGCATAACACTAACACCGGCTCCAAGATCACATAAGGCAGTTTTAACATAGTTTCTTTTAATGGAGCATGGTATAGTAGGTACTCCTGGATCTCCTAGTTTCTTAGGTATTCCACCCTTAAAAGTATAATTAGCAAGCATGGTTGAAATTTCAGCTTCCGGTATCTTTCTTTTATTAGTAACAACATCCTTCATATACTTAGCATAAGGATTCATTTTGAGCATATCAGTTAATCGCATACGCAAGAAGATAGGTCTAATCATTTCAGCAAAGTGCTCAAAATCCTCATCATCCTTTTTCTTGGATGGTTTGGGAGGAAAAGGCATGGGTTTCTGCACCCATGGTTCTCTTTCTTTACCATGTTTCCTAGCAACAAAGTCTCTCTTATCATAACGTTGATTCTTTGATTGTGGGTTATCAAGATCAACAGCAGGTTCAATTTCTACATCATTATCATTACTAGGTTGAGCATCATCATGAACATCTTCATTAATATTATCACTAGTTTCATGTTCATTACCAGATTGTGTTTCAGCATCAGATATAGAGATATCATTTGGATTCTCAGGTGGTTCATCAATAGGTTCACTAGAAGCATGCAAAGTCCTATCATTTTTCTTTTTCATCTTTTTAGAAGGACTAGGTGCATCTAAATTATTTCTCTGAGAATCTTGCTCAATTCTCTTAGGATGGCCTTCAGGATACAAAGGTTCCTCAGTCATTTTACCAGTTCTAGTAGCCACTCTAACATCATAGTCATTATTCTTACTATTCATTTCATTGAGAAAAATCATTTTGAGCTTTAAGTACTTGTTCTACTTGAGTGGTAACCATAGAAGCATGTTTACTAATGAGTTTAAGTTCACCTTTAACTCTAGACATATAATCACCCAAGTGTTCAAGCGTATCGAAATTGTATTTCAATTTTCTACCAAAATAAGCATTGAAGTTTTCTTGCTTAACCATAAAATCATGAAACTCATCTAAGCATTGGCTAGCAAATTTAGTAGGAGGGATTTCAACTTTATCATATCTATAGAGAGAATTTACCTTTACTACCTTTGTCGGGTTATCAAGACCATGAGTTTCTTCAATAGGTGATGAATTAAGGCCATATATTTCTTCAACAGGCGGTAAATTAAGACCGTGTATTTCTTCAATAGGAGGTAAATTCTTAACATCTTCAGCTTTAATACCTTTCTCCTTCATAGATTTCTTTAGCTCTTGCATATCTTCAGGGCTGAGAAATAGAACACCTCTCTTCTTTGGAGTTGGTTTAGGAATAGGCTCAGGAGTTGGCTCAGGAAGTGTCCAATTATTTTCATTTGTCAACATATTATTCAATAGAATCTCAGCTTCATCCGGTGTTCTTTCCCTCAAAACAGAACCAGCACAACTATCCAGTTAATCTTTGGAAGCATCGGTTAGTCCATTATAAAAGATATCAAGTATTTCATTTTTCTTAAGAGGATGATCAGGAAAAGCATTAAGTAATTGGAGAAGCCTCCCCCAAGCTTGTGGGAGACTCTCTTCTTCACTTTGCACAAAATTATATATATCCCTTAAAGCAGCTTGTTTCTTATGAGCGGGGAAATATTTAGCAGAGAAGTAATAAATCATATCGTGGGGACTACGCACACAACCAGGATCAAGAGAATTAAACCATATCTTAGCATCACCCTTTAATGAGAACGGAAATATTTTAAGGATATAAAGATAGCGAGATTTCTCATCATTAGTGAACAGGGTGGCTATATCATTTAATTTAGTAAGATGTGCCACAACAGTTTCAGATTCATAGCCATAAAAAGGATCAGATTCAACCAAAGTAATTATATCAGGATCAATAGAGAATTCATAATCCTTATCAGTAACACAGATAGGTGAAGTAGCAAAAGCAGGGCCAGGTTTCATTCTAGCATTATGAGATCGCTGCTTCTAGTTAGCTAATAGCTTCTTAAGATCATTTCTATCATTGCAAGCAAGAATAGCTCTAGCAGATTCTTCATCCAGAACATAACCCTTAGGCACAACAGGCAATTCATATTTATTAGGAGGAGAGTCTTCATCATCACTATCTTCAATATAATCAGTTTCAATAATTTCATTCTCTCTAGCCCTAGCAAGTTGTTCATCAAGAAATTCACCAAGTGGCACAGTAGTATCAAGCATAGAAGTAGTTTCACCATAGGTATCATGCATAGCAGAAGTGGCATCATCAATAACATGCGACATATCAGAATTAATAGCAGTATCAGGTTTAGGTGTCGCAAGCTTACTCAAAACAGAAGGTGAATCAAGTGCAGAGCTAGATGGCAGTTCCTTACCTCCCCTCGTAGTTGAGGGATAAATTTTTGTTTTCCCTTCTTTCACGTTCTTCATAGTGACCAGCAGATATAAATCCCAAGTGACTCAAAGAATAGAGCTATGCTCCCCGGCAACGGCGCCATAAAATAGTCTTGATAACCCACAAGTATAGGGGATGGCAACAGTTTTCGAGGGTAGAGTATTCAACCCAAATTTATTGATTCGACACAAGGGGAGCCAAAGAATATTCTCAGGTATTAGCAGTTGAGTTGTCAATTCAACCACACCTGGATAACTTAGTATCTGCAGCAAAGTATTTAGTAGCAAAGTAATATGGAAATAACGGTAACGGTAACAAAAGTAATATTTTTGGGTTTTGTAGTGATTGTAACAGTAGCAATGGAAAAGTAAATAAGCGAAGAACAATATGTGAAAAGCTCGTAGGCATTGGATCGGTGATGGAGAATTATGTCGGATGCGTTTCATCATGTAACAGTCATAACATAGGGTGACACAGAACTAGCTCCAATTCATCAATGTAATGTAGGCATGTATTCCGAATATAGTCATACGTGCTTATGGAAAAGAACTTGCATGACATCTTTTGTCCTACCCTCCCGTGGCAGCGGGGTCCTAATGGAAACTAAGGTATATTAAGGCCTCCTTTTAATAGAGTACCGGACCAAAGCATTAACACATAGTGAATACATGAACTCCTCAAACTATGGTCATCACCGGGAGTGGTCCCGATTATTGTCACTTCGGGGTTGCCGGATCATAACACATAGTAGGTGACTATAGACTTGCAAGATAGGATCAAGAACTCACATATATTCATGAAAACATAATAGGTTCAGATCTGAAATCATGGCACCCGGGCCATAGTGACAAGCATTAAGCATAGCGAAGTCATAGCAACATCTCTCAGAACATAGTGGATACTAGGGATCAAACCCTAACAAAACTAACTCGATTACATGATAGATCTCATCCAACCCATCACCGTCCAGCAAGCCTACGATGGAATTACTCACGCACGGCGGTGAGCATCATGAAATTGGTGATGGAGGATGGTTGATGATGACGACGGCGACGAATTCCCCTCTCCGGAGCCCCGAACGGACTCCAGATCAGCCCTCCCGAGAGGTTTTAGGGCTTGGCGGCGGCTCCGTATCGTAAAACGCGATGAATCCTTCTCTCTTATTTTTTTCTCCCCGAAAGTGAATATATGGAGTTGGAGTTGAAGTCGGTGGAGCGTCAGGGGGCCCACGAGGCAGGGGGTGCGCCCAGGGGGGCAGGCGCGCCCCCCCCCCCACCCTCGTGGACAGGGTGTGGGCCCCCTGACATGGATTTTTCTTCCAGAATTTTTAATATTTTCCAAAAAGATGTTCCATGGAGTTTCAGGTCATTCCGAGAACTTTTGTTTCTGCACATAAATAACACCATGGAAAGTCTGCTGAAAACAGCGTCAGTCCGGGTTAGTTCCATTCAAATCATGCAAGTTAGAGTCCAAAACAAGGGCAAAAGTGTTTGGAAAAGTAGATACAACGGAGACGTATCAACGGCTAGCCATGGAAAGTGAAAGTATGGTGGAAAAAGGAATAAACTTTATTTTCTGTTTGGGAACCGCCTATGATATATCTAGCATGGCAAGTGTTGGGAACTCTAAGTCGTTTTTGTTGGTGGGATGGATACACCTCCCAAAATGTTTTTATCTCTAATTTTTCTCTTTGAGCTCTGGCACCTCTACAAATCCCTATTTCCCTATGCGAAGGGCCTTTCTTTTACTTTATGCAATTTTTATTTTGAATTTGAGTCTCCATCCTCTCTTACAAAAGCACCAACTAGGAAGCAATATGATCGTACTTAAGTATTGGGTGTAGCTAATATTCGAGTGTGTTTCATGAATGGATCAATGGTTGAGCATGATGGGCTAGGGATAACTTATTTTAGCTTTGATATTTTGAAAGACATGGTTGCTTGTTGATATGCTTGAGTATCTAAATTATTATGTCAAAACTAGACTATTGCTTTGAATCACATAAAAGTCCAACAAATGTCCATGCTATGAAGAAAAGAATATGATATGACATGTTAGGCAGCATTCCACATCAAAAATTCTGTTTTTATCACTTACCTACTCAAGGACGAGTAGGAGTTAAGCTTGGGGATGCTGATACGTCTCCAACGTATCTATAATTTTTTATTGTTCCATGCTGTTATATTATCAATCTTGGATGTTTTATAATCATTTTATAGTCATTTTATATCATTTTTGGTACTAACCTATTGACATAGTGCCAAGTGCCAGTTGCTGTTTTCTACATGTTTTTTACATCGCAGGAAATCAATATCAGACGGAGTCCAAATGCAACGAAACTCCATGGAGATTTTTTCGGACCAGAAGGAACGTCAAGGGCCCTAGCTGCGCCTGGGGGTGCCCTGAGGGGGGCACAACCCACCAGGGCGCGCCAGGAGGCCCAAGCGCGCCCTGGTGGGTTGTGCCCACCTCGGGTGCCCCCCGGATCGCCTCTTTGCTCTATAAATACCCCAATATTCCAGAAACCCTAGGGGAGTTGACGAAATATTCATCCAGCCGCCGCATAGTCCAGAACCACCAGATCCAATCTAGACACCATCTCGGATGGGGTTCACCATCTCCATTGGTGCCTCTCCGATAATGCGTGAGTAGTTCTTTGTAGACCTTCGGGTCCGTAGTTAGTAGCTAGCTGGCTTCCTCACTCTCGCTGAATTCTCAATACAATGGTCTCTTGGAGATCCATATGATGTAACTCTTTTGCGGTGTGTTTGTTGGGATCGATGAACTTTGAGTTTATGATCAGATCTATCTTTTTATATCCATGAAAGTTATTTGAGTTTCTTTGATCTCTTATATGCATGATCTCTTATAGCCTCCTATTTCTTCTCCGATATTTGGGTTTTGTTTGGCCAACTTGATCTATTTATCTTGCAATGGGAAGAGGTGCTTTGTAGTGGGTTCGATCTTACGGTGCTTGATCCCAGTGACAGAAGGGGAAACGACACGTATGTATCGTTGCTACTAAGGATAAAACGATGGGGTCTATCTCTACATAGATAGATCTTGTCTACATCATGTCATTGTTCTTATTGCATTACTCCGTTTTCCATGAACTTAATACACTAGATGCATGCTGGATAGCGGTCGATGTGTGGAGTAATAGTAGTAGATGCAGGCAGGAGTCGGTCTACTAATCGTGGACGTGATGCCTATATAATGATCATTGCTTGGATATCGTCATGATTATTTGAAGTTCTGTCAATTGCCCAACAGTAATTTGTTCACCCACCGTTTGCTATTTTTCTCAAGAGAAGCCACTAGTGAAACCTACGGCCCCGGGTCTTCTTTCTCATATTATTTGCCTTTGCGATCTACTTTTTCCTTGCATTTATTTTCAGATCTACTAAACCAAAAATACAAAAATACCTTGCTGCATTTTATTTCTATTTATTTTATTTGGCGTTCGATCTATCAATCTATTACAATTTTCTCCCGTCCACGCACCATTTCTGGCGCCGTTACCCGAAAGGGATTGACAACCCCTTTAAGACGTCGGGTTGCGAGTGGTTGTTATTTGTGTGCAGAGGTTGTTTAAGTTGTGTTGCTTGGTTCTCCTACTGGTTCGATGACCTTGGTTTCATTTCTGAGGGAAATACCTACCGCCGCTGTGCTGCATCATCCCTTCCTCTTTGGGGAAATACCGACGTAGCTTCAAGCGGCATCACTATACTAAGTATGCATCAGTATCAAAGGAAACCCTAGCCTATCAAAGACTAGCATCTTCAAGCATCTTGCAGCATTCAGAAGAGTAAAGAATAGCATTTTATAGGGGGGAAACCCGAAGAATCACCCTCAACGGATCCCACTCAATGTAATCCTCAAGATGAACATAGGAGGAATCACCCTCGAGGTTCGCACTTGAGGGGTTGCACGATAGAGTCGTAGCGGGAGTGGTGAAGGAGGAATCACCCTTGAAGACCACGACCGATTAGCTACACTACATAATTATGATCAGGATTGCATTACGAGGTATCACCCTCGGTACTCGATAGTAGCTCTGCAGAGTCGTACAACAAAACAGGGTGGAGTGATGTGTCGGTCTCAGCACGTCGATCATGTTGATGGAGCCATCGGTCAACAAGCCAGGGAAACTAGGACAAGGTGAGTGGTCACTGATGGATCACTAGCCAACCTATACTAAGCAGTTTAGGATAAGCAGGTGACGTACAATGAGTAGGTTACAAAAGTAGGCTATGCACCGGAATAGGAGCAATCAATAACAGTAGCAAAATCTAATGCAAGCATGAGAGAGAAAGAACTGGGCGATATCGGAATGATCAAGGGGGTTTTGCTTTCCTGGAAGCTCTGCTGAAAGGGAAGGAGGGTCGTCGGTGACGTAGTCAATCACAGGGGCATCAGCAGCGGTCTCGGGGTCTACCGAAGAAGAAGAGTGGGAAGAAATAGTACATACAAAGCACAAGATGCATGACATGACTACAGGCAGAGCTAGGGGTGTTCTAACGCAGTGTTACACGATATCGGTGAAGGGGGATAACATTTGGGAATGTTTGCCCAAAGTTTGGCATTTTCAAACAGATGAAACGGAGGGGGACAGTTCCATGTTTGCTATGCTAGGGACGTGTGGCGGACGAACGGACCGCGTATACCGATTATTTTTTATGCATTTTTAATGTTTTAGCAATATTCTAAAATTATTATGAATTCGAAATTACATGCTAAAATGCTAGGTGCACCAGCACAGGGTACACAAAAGTGTACCCAGTGGCTGACAGGTGGGACGGGGGGGTACCCCCCTGTCATACACTACTTAGTTTGAGTAGCTTAATTAACCAGTTAATTAAATAAATTGATTATCTATTTAAGTAACTAACTAATTAATTAATTAGTTTAATTATTTTTATTTTAAAAATATTTTTTAATAGGGGGCATGGGGCCCCATGGTCAGTGGCCCAAAGGGCCTAGCGGGCACCGGGCGAAACGGGGTGGAGCGTGGGTGCCCGTGCCCGAGGCCGTGGCCTGCCCGGGCGACGGGGTGGGGGAGGGGGCAGCCGGGCGCGAGCACCGGCGGCCAGGGGCCGCGCGGGCGCTGGTCGGAACAGGACGGCATGACGGGGGGGAGGTGGCCGGCGGTGAGCGGGCACGGGGTGGGCGCGGTCGTGAGTGGAGGCTGCGATGGCGGCTGCGGGCGGCCGACGAGCAGGGCGCCAGCGCGGGGCGAGCAGCGGGAGCTTGAAGGCCGGGGGGGTGATACGTCCATTTTGCATCATGTTTACTGCTTATTTATTATGTTTTAATGCATAATAATGATTTTTGGAGTAATTCTAATGCCTTCTCTCTCATAATTTGCAAGGTTCACATAAAGAGGGAGAATTCCGGCAGCTGGAAATCTGAACCTGGAAAAGCTACGTCAGGCCACCTATTCTGCACAACTCCAAATAAGCTGAAATTTCACGAGGATTTTTATGGAATAAATAAGAAATACTAGAGCAAATAACCACCGGAGGGGGGCCACCTCATGAGCACAAGACACTTGGGCGCGCCTGGCCGGCCAGGCGCGCCCTGGCGGGTTGTGCTCAGCCCAGCTGTCGTGGTGTTCTCACGGGGGGGTGTGAGGCGACAGATGCCACAAGGGATTTGTGTGAGGGTAAGACTGCTGCTGATAGGCCCGGGAGCGGGTATGCGAGTAGCACGCGCTAGTTTACCCAGGTTCGGGGCTCTCCGTAGAGATAATACCCCTACTCCTGCATGTCTGTGTATCTGTAGTATATCTGGTACAGAGTTGCTCCTGGAGCTGTATCTGGGATCAGTGCCAAGTGCATCTGATCTGGTATATGCATGTGTATGGGGCATGCTAGTGGCCGGCCATGCTCATGGCCGTGAGCATATGGGTGCTCATTCGTGAGTGTGTGTGAGAGTGAGTCCATCCTCTTGGATGGATGGATGAGTGCCTTTATATAGGCATGGCTAGCTTACTTCCTAAGCTATGTAGTGGCATGGACAAGGGGGTATGGTGGGGTGTCATGCTTGTCCCCTGGGTCACTTCATAAATAGTGCCAGGGGACAAGTGACACTATACATGATGGCTGGGGTGACACGTGAATAGTGTTCGGGTACGACCATCTCGTCGGTGTCTTGTCGGTGTCGAGTTGTGCTGAGGCCGGCAACCGGCTAGTTGGTGCAGTCGGCAGCCGGCAGTCGGCCAGGCAGAGCAGTCGGACGGGGAGCCGGCGGGAGCAGCCGGGCAGTCAGACTGAGGGGCTTTGCTAGCCCCGATGTCTTGAAATATTGTCTTGCCGTCTTCGGGATACCCGTTGCCAATTACTCCGACAGTAGCCCCCAAGCCTCCGGGCAACTTGGCAAAGTTGGGCGGAGGTTTTTGGCGGGTGTTTCGTGGAAATGATCATGCAAAAGACAAAGTTAGTCCACGCAGATATATCAAATGATTGCTTTTAGCACTGCAAGTTTTATGCGGAGGGTGCCGACTCGGTTTCGTCCGAGCCCCCTTCAATCTTTTTCATGTTCCCTCCACTCATTGGCTTGCTCTCGCTTGCCGGACAGCCGCTCTGCGGTCTGTGGCTGAGAGTGGGCCGCGGAGTGGAGTGTACAATACTCAGACTCTGGAAGCGAATTTAACCGAGCAGATACTCATAAAGAAAACGGCCGGGTCGCCCGAACCATTTTTCTTCCCGGACGTTTTTCGCGTGTGTGGCCTCCAGCGTTCACTCTTGCTAGCCGGACAGCCGCTCTGCGGGCTGTGACTAAGAGTGGGCCTTTGGTACCACGCATGCTACTAAGCCATTTGCGGGAACAAACGACTCAGGCCAAGCGGCCAGCCCCCGGGCCAACTCTGGCTGGCGCCGGGGCGAACAGTGCTGCAACTGTAATAAAATGCGGAGATAGCCCCCGAGCGTCGCTCGGGGTTATCTGTGCTCTCGTGGTAAAAAAAATATGCGGGTGAGGGGCTCACATTGCTTTGACGCAGATGAGGCGGAGGCTGACGAAGACAGCCGGCGCGACGCGGCGCTTGCGGCGCGCGCCGGCGCACCCACTGGGTGTAGCCTTCGAGCACCCGGGTGCTCGAAGGGGGGTCCCGGCCGGTCAGGCGGCGAGGCGTCTTGCAACACCCTTGTTCTTCTTTTTCTCTTCTGCTGGCTGCTGGCAGCTAGACAAGACTCTTTTCTTGTCTGCAATCTTCCGTGGGGGCGCGCCAGCGCACCCACTGGGTGTAGCCCCCGAGATTCGGGCCGACTGTTGAGCAGTCGGGCCGGATCTTCCGGCAACTACTTTGTCTTCTTCCTCGCGGGGGCGCGTCAGCGCATCCGCTGGGTGTAGCCCCCGAGATTCGGGCCGACTGCTGAGCAGTCGGGCCGGATCTCCCGGCAACTACTTTGTCTTCTTTTTCTTCTTCAGCCGGCTGGGCAGGCGGACTCCGACACGTCAGTCGGGCTCTTTGTAGCCGGCCAGGCAGCCATCGGTCGGACGCACGTCTGGCAGTCGGACGCACATTTCTTTCTTCTCCTTCGTTTCTCAGACGCCCACTTTCTCTCTCTCTTTTTTAGCACCTGGCCACTCTTTTCCAGTCGGCCACTGGGCAGCCGGAAGAGGAGCTTGCAGGGCGCAGTCCGCACGGGCGTGGCCAGCCGACCTGCGGGAGGCCGGGATGCGGGCGGAGCTGGCGCGGGGGGCGGCGAGCCGGCTAGCCGAGATGCGGGCGGGGCCGGCAAGCGGCGGAGCCGGCCGGGTGGCGAGTGGAGCCGGCCTTGCGGGCGCGAGCCAGCCAGCGTGGGAGGCCGCCGGGGACGCCGGACGGCGCCGAGTCGCGCGGAACCGGCGCGCGGCCGGGTTGCGCGGAGCCGGCGGGCGCGGACACGGCAGAAGCCGGCGCAGGCAGAGCCGGCGGGCCGGGTCGAGGGGGGAGCCGGCGGTTGGTCGGGCCGGCCTAGGGAGCCGGCGGCCAGGTTGAGGGACGGGGCGGCCACCGGAGCCGGCGCAGGAGGTGGAGAGGCCGGCGTGAGGGTGCGCAGGAGGCGACCCGGCGGGGTCCCGGAGACGGCCGGAGCCAGCAGGCGGACGCAGGAGGTGCAGTCGGCGCGGCGCAGCCGGCATCCGGCCCACAGCAGGCGGCGACGCGGGAGCGAGCCGAGGCCAGCAGGCGGACGCATGAGGAACAGTCGGCATGGCGCATCCGGCCCGCGGCAGGCGGCGTTGCGGGAGCCGGCCGGGGCCAGCAGGCAGACGCGGGAGGAGCAGTCGGCGCGGCGCAGCCGGCATCCGGCCCGCGGCAGGCGGCGACGCGGGAGCCGGCCGGAGCCAGCAAGCGGACGCAGGAGGAGCAGTCGGCGCGGCGTAGCCGGCATCCGGCCCGCGGCAGGCGGCGTCGCGGGAGCCGGCTCGGGGCGGAGACGTTGAGCAGGCGGCGTCGCGAAACCGGCGCGAGGCGGAGGCTCTGAGCAGGCGGAATGGAGCGGAGCAGTGCAGCAGCATTCAAGGAGGAGGAGCCCTTGCTGGGCGGAGCGCTGGTGGCAGCGGGAGGCGGCCGGGCTGGCTCCGCAGTCGGCGACGCGAAGCCGGTTGCAGGCCAAAGCGGAGGCGGCCGGCGATGCCTGGCCAGAGTACAGGCGATGTCCGTCTTGTGTCTGGCCGGAGTATGATTTGTGTCTGGCTTATGTCTGGGCGGTGTCCAACCAACATACGAATGGTGTATGGGTAGTGTGTGACTATTATCTGGGCATGGTATGGTTTATGTGTGGAAGCTAAGCGAGCGTGAGCCTGCGCAGAGAAGCAGCAAACGTGCGGCCCCGGGCACAGCCGCGGCTGCTTGGCAGCACGCGGACACGGGCGGAGCAACGGCGAACGCACGGACGTACGGACGCGGGCAGAGCAGCAGCCACTCCGCAGTGCACGGACACGCAGGGCGCCAGCGGAAACGCGCGGACGCGGGCGACGGGGCGTCACGGGCGCACGGCTGGGGCGTCATCCGGCGCGGGGAGGTGCCGACGCACACGCCGGAGCGAGGCGTGGCGCGTGGCGCATGGGAGGCCGGGACGACGGCGACGCAGTCGACGCCGCGATGGTGGTGATGAAGGCGAGGCCGACGGCGAGGACGCGCCGTCCCGCGCGGCCGCTCCGGGGGTGGGTCGAAGTCGAGCCCCCGAGCGCTACCGGAGAGATGGCGCGACGCCGTGGCAGTGATGGCGAAGGCGAGGCCGACGGCGAGGACGCGCCGCCCCTCACGGCCATTCCGAGGGTGTGTCGATATCGAGCCCCCGACCGCTATCGGAGGGACGGCGCGACGCCGCGGTGGTGATGACGAAGATGGTCCCGCCCGGACCGCGAAACCAGCAGCAGCGTGGTAGCATAGTAGTAGTACCATCCCACAGTGGGCGCCAACTGTCGTGGTGTTCTCACGGGGGGGTGTGAGGCGACAGATGCCACAAGGGCTTTGTGTGAGGGTAATACTGCCGCTGATACGCCCGGGAGCGGGTATGCGAGTAGCACGCGCTAGTTTACCCAGGTTCGGGGCTCTCCGGAGAGATAATACCCCTACTCCTGCATGTCTGTGTATCTGTAGTATATCTGGTACAGAGTTGCTCCTGCAGCTGTATCTGGGATCAGTGCCAAGTGCATCTGATCTGGTATATGCAATTGTATGGGGCATGCTAGTGGCCGGCCATGCTCATGGCCGTGAGCATATGGGTGCTCATGCGTGAGTGTGTGTGAGAGTGAGTCCATCCTCTTGGATGGATGGATGAGTGCCTTTATATAGGCATGGCTAGCTTACTTCCTAAGCTATGTAGTGGCATGGACAAGGGGGTATGGTGGGGTGTCATGCTTGTCCCCTGGGTCACTTCATAAATAGTGCCAGGGGACAAGTGACACTATACATGATGGCTGGGGTGACACGTGAATAGTGCTCGGGTACGACCGTCTCGTCGGTGTCGAGTCGTGCTGAGGCCGGCAACCGGCTAGTTGGTGCAGTCGGCAGCCGGCAGTCGGCCAGGCAGAGCAGCCGGACGGGGAGCCGGCAGGAGCAGCCGGGCAGTCAGACTGAGGGGCTTTGCTAGCCCCGATGTCTTGAAATATTGTCTTGCCGTCTTCGGGATACCCATGGCCAATTACTCCGGCACCAGCCCACCTCCACTGCCCATCTTATGGTATATAAGTCATTTTGACCTAGAAAAAATAATGAGAGGACATTAGGGATGGAGCGCCGCCGTCTCAAGGTGGAACTTGGGCAGGAGCAATTTTGCCCTCCGGCGAAGCGATTCCGCCGGGGGAACTTCCCTCCCGGAGGGGGAAATCATCATCCTCATCATCACCAACAACTCTCCCATCTCGGGGGGGGGGGGGCAATCTCCATCAACATCTTCAATAGCACCATCTCCTCTCAAACCCTAATTCATCTCTTGTGTTCAATCTTTGTATCGGAACTATAGGTTGGTACTTGTGGGTGACTAGTAGTGTTGATTACTTCTTGTAGTTGATTACTATATGGTTTATTTGGTGGAAGATTATATGTTCAGATCCAAATATGCTATTTAATACCCCTCTGATCTTGATCATGGTTATCACTTGTGATTAGTTACTTTTGTTCTTGAGGTCACGGGAGAAATCATGTTGCAAGTAATCATGTGAACTTGATATGTGTTTGATATTTTCATAGTATGTATGTTGTGATTCCCTTAGTGGTGTCATGTGAACATCGACTACATGACACTTCACCATATTTGGGCCTGAGGGGATGCATTGTGGAGTAGTAATTAGATGATGGGTTGCGAGAGTGACAAAAGCTTAAACCCTAGTTTATGCGCTATTCCGTAAGGGACCGATTGGATCCAAAAGTTTAATGCTATGGTTAAAATTTATTCTTAATACTTTTCTCGTAGTTGAGGATGCTTGCGAGGGGGTTAATCATAAGTAGGAGGTTGTTCAACTAAGAACAACACCTAAGCACCGATCCACCCACATATCAAATTAATAAAGTAGCGAACGCAAATCGAACCAACATGATGAAAGTGACTAGATGAAATTCCCCTATACCCTCAAGAACGCTTTGTTTATTATAAGAGACCATTTTGGCCTGTCCTTTGCCTCAAAAGGATTGGGCTACCTTGCTGCACTTTTGTTACTACTATCATTACTTGCGCGTTACGAATTATCTTGCTATCAAACTACTCTGTTACTTACAATTTCAGCACTTGCAGACATTACCTTGCTGAAAACCACTAGTCATTTCCTTCTGCTCCTTGTTGGGTTCGACACTCTTACTTATCGAAAAGCCTACAATTGATCCCATATACTTTTGGGTCATCAAGGCCATTTTCTGGCGCCGTTGCCGGGGAGTGAAGCGCTCTTGGTAAGGAAAAATTATTACTACGTGCTGAAATTTATTGTCACTTGTTACTATGGAAAACAATCCTTTGAGGGGTTTGTTCGGGGTATCTTCACCTCGACCGGAACCACAATTAGTCACCCATCAACCTACTGCACCTACAGAAAATATTGAATATGAAATTCCTTCGGGTATGATAGAATAACTGCTAGCTAATCCTTATGCAGGAGATGGAACAGACCATCCTGATATGCACTTGATATATGTGGAAGAAATTTGTGGATTGTTTAAGCTTGTAGGTTTACCAAGAGATGAAGTTAAGAAGAAGGTTTTCCCTTTATCTTTGAAGGGAAAAGCATTGGCATGGTATAGGCTATGCGATGATATTGGATCTTGGAACTGGAATCGATTGAAATTGGAGTTTCACCAAAAAAATTATCCTATGCATCTAGTTCGTCGTGATCGAAATTATATATATAATTTTTGGCCTCGTGAAGGAGAATGTATCGCTCTAGCTTGGGGGAGGCTTAAGTCAATGTTATATTCATGCCCCAATCATGAGCTCTCAAGAGAAATTATTATCCAAAAAATTTATGCTCGGCTTTCTCATAATGATCGATCCATGCTTGATACTTCTTGTGCTGGTTCTTTTATGAAGAAGACTATTGAATTCCGGTGGGATCTCTTAGAAAGAATTAAACGCAACTCTGAAGATTGGGAACTCGACGAAGGTAAAGATTCAGGTATTAAGCTTAAGTTTGATTGTGTTAAATCTTTTATGAATACAGATGCTTTTCAAAAGTTTAGCACTAAATATGGATTTGACTCTGAGATAGTAGCCTACTTTTGTGAATCTTTTGCTACTAATGTTGATCTCCCTAAAGAGAAGTGGTTTAAATATCACCCAGCAATTAAAGAAGAAATTAAAGAACCAGTAATAGCTAAAGAAGAAACTATTATTTATAATGTTGATCCAGTTGTTCCTACTGCCTATATTGAGAGACCACCTTCCCTGTTAGGATGAAGGAAAATGCTAAAGTTTCAACTATGGTCAATAAAAGTTATATTAGAGCACCTAAACCAGCTGAACAAATCAAGGTAGAACCTATTGTTGCTATGGTTAAGGATCTCCTGGAAGAAAATATAGATGGGCATGTTATTTACTTCTGTGATGAAGCTGCTAGAATTGCCAAACCCGATGGAAAATATTAACATAGACCCGTTGTTGGCATGCCTGTTATCTCAGTTAAAATAGGAGATCACTGTTATCATGGTTTATGTGACATAGGTGCTAGTGTGAGTTCTATTCCTTTTACCTTATATCAAGAAATTATGAATGACATAGCACTAGCTGAAATAGAAGACATAGATGTTACTATTAAGCTTGCCAATAAAGATACTATATCACTAATTGGGATTGTTAGAGACATTGACATTTTGTGTGGGAAAATAAAATATCCAACTGATTTTCTTGTTCTTGGTTCCCCACAAGATGACTTTTGTCCCATTATCTTTGGTAGAGCTTTCTTGAACAGCATTAATGCTAAAATAGATTGTGAGAAACAAACTGTCGGTGTCAGCTTTGGTGATGAGTCTCATGAGTTTAATTTTTTCCAAGTTTAGTAGAAAACCTCATAAAAAGAATTGCCCAGTAAGGATGAAATAATTGGTCTTGCTTCTATTGATGTACCTCCTACTGATCCTCTAGAACAATATTTGCTAGACCATGAGAATGATTTACATATGCATGAAAAAAATGAAATAGATAAAATCTTCTTTGAACAACGTCCTCTGCTTAAACACAATTTGCCTATTGAAACTCTAGGAGGTCCTCCTCCACCTAAAGGTGATCCTGTGTTTGAATTAAAACAATTGCCATACACTTTGAAAAATGCTTATCTTGATGAGAAAAAGATATATCCTGTTATTATTAGTGCTAACCTTTCAGAACATGAAGAAGAAAGATTATTGAAAGTTCTAAGGAAGCATCGAGCTGCTATTGGATATACTCTTGATGATCTTAAGGGCATTAGTCCCACTCTATGTTAGCACAAAATTAATATGGAACCTGATGCTAAACCCGTTGTTGATCACCAACGTCGGTTAAATCCGAAGATGAAAGAAGTGGTAAGAACGGAAATATTAAAACTTCTGGAAGCAGGTATAATCTATCCTATAGCTGATAGTAGATGGGTAAGTCCTGTTCATTGTGTCCCTAAGAAGGGAGGTATTACCGTTGTTCCTAATGATAAGAATGAACTCATTCCACAAAGAGTTGTTACAGGCTATAGAATGGTAATTGATTTTAGAAAATTAAACAAAGCAACTAGAAAAGATCATTACCCTCTGCCTTTTATTGATCAAATGCTAGAAAGATTATCTAAGCACACACATTTTTGCTTCCTTGATGGATATTCTGGTTTTTCACAAATACCTGTTTCTCAACCTGATCAAGAAAAGACCACTTTTACTTGTCCTTTTGGAACTTATGCTTATAGACAGATGCCTTTGGTTTATGCAATGCACCTGGTACCTTTCAAAGATGTATGACTGCTATATTCTCTGACTTTTGTGAAAAGATTGTTGGGGTTTTCATGGATGACTTTTCCGTTTATGGGAAGTCTTTTGATGATTGTTTAAGCAATCTTGATCGAGTTTTGCAGAGATGTGAGCAAACAAATCTTGTCTTGAATTGGGAGACGTGCCACTTTATGGTTAATGAAGGTATTGTTTTGGGCCATATAATTTCTGAAAGAGTTATTGAAGTGGACAAAGCTAAGGTTGATGCAATTGAGAAAATTCCATGTCCTAAAGATATGAAAGGTATTCGTAGTTTCCTTGGTCATGCTGGTTTCTATAGGAGATTTATCAACGACCTTTCTAAAATTTCTAGGCCTCTTACAAATATTTTGCAAAAGGATATTCCTTTTGTTTTTTATGATGATTGTTTAGAAGCCTTCGAAACACTCAAGAAAGCCTTAATTTTTGTACCTATTGTTCAACCACCTGATTGGAACTTGCCTTTTGAAATTATGTGTGATGCTAGTGATTATGTTGTTGGTGCTGTTCTAGGACAAAGAGTTGATAAGAAACTAAATGTTATTCATTATGCTAGTAAAACTCTAGACAGTGCACAACGAAATTATGCTACTACTTAAAAAGAATTTCTAGCAGTACTGTTTGCTTGTGATAAATTTAGATCTTACATTGTTGACTCTAAAGTTATTGTTCACACTGATCATGCTGCTATAAAATATCTTATGGAAAAGAAAGATGCTAAACCTAGATTTATTCGATGGGTTCTCTTGCTACAAGAATTTGATTTGCATATCACTGATACAAAAGGAGCAGAGAATCCATGGCTGATAACTTGTCTAGGTTGGAAAATATTCTTGATGACCCACTACCTACTGATGATAGTTTTCCTGATGAGCAGTTAGCTGCAATAAATGTTTCTCATAACACTCCTTGGTATGATGAATATGCTAATTACATTGTTGCTAAATATTTACCACCTAGTTTCACATACCAACAAAAGAAAAAAAAATCTTCCATGATTTAAGACATTACTTCTGGGATGACCCACACCTTTACAAAGAAGGAGCAGATGGTATTATTAGACGTTGTGTACCTGAGCATGAACATGGATAAATCCTACGGAAATGTCACTCTGAAGCTTATTGAGGACATCATGCGGGAGATAGAACTGCTCACAAGGTATTGCAATCTGGGTTTTATTGGCCTACTCTCTTCAAGGATGCTTGTAAGTTTGTCTTATCTTGTGATGAATGTCAAAGAATAGGTAATATCGGTAAGCGTCAAGAAATGCCTATGAATAATTCACTTGCTGTTGAACCATTTGATGTTTGGGGATTTGATTACATAGGACCTTTTCCTTCCTCTAATGGGTACACTCATATTTTGGTTGCTGTTGATTATGTTACTAAGTGGGTAGAAGCTATTCCAACTAGTAGTGCTGATCACAACACCTCTATTAAAATGCTTAAAGAAGTTATTTTCCCAAGGTTTGGAGTCCCTAGATATTTAATGACTGATGGTGGTTCACACTTTATTCATGGTGCTTTCCGTAAAATGCTTGCCAAGTATGATGTTAACCATAGAATTACATCACCCTATCATCCTCAGTCTAGTGGTCAAGTTGAACTTAGCAATAGAGAAATAAAATTAATCAAAAGACTGTCAATAGGTCCCGGAAGAATTGGTCTAAGAAATTAGATGATGCACTTTGGGCTTATAGAACAGCATATAAAAATCCTATGGGTATGTCTCCTTATATGATGGTTTATGGAAAGGCTTGTCATTTGCCTCTTGAGTTAGAACATAAAGCTTATTGGGCAATTAAAGAACTCAACTATGATTTCAAACTTGCTGGTGAAAAGAGGTTATTTGATATTAGCTCATTAGATGAATGGAGAACCCAAGCCTCTGAAAATGCCAAGTTATTTAAGGAAAAAGTTAAAAGATGGCATGATAAAAGAATCCAAAAGCGTGAGTTCGAAGTTGGAGAATATGTTCTTTTGTACACCTCTCGTTTGAGATTCTTTGCAGGAAAACTCCTCTCCAAATGGGAAGGACCCTATGTTATCGAGGAGGTTTATCGGTCTGGAGCTATCAAAATAAATAATGCCGAAGGTACTAACCCGAAGGTTGTTAATGGGCAACGAATAGAACATTACATCTCAGGTACCCTCATTAATGTTGAAAGCAATATTATCCAAACTATGACACCGGAAGAACACATAAAAGAAACCTTCTGGAACACTCTAGAATCGTGAAAAAGAGGACGTACGTGATACGGTAAGTAAACGGACTCCGAAAAATCCACAAAAACATTTTTTGTTAGTTTTGGAATATTTGAAAAATTAGGAAAATAAGAAACAACCAGGAAGGTCACCCTAGTGGGCACCAGGCACCAGGGCGCGCATGGCAGGCGCGCCCAGGTGGGTTGTGGCCACCTCGGGTACCTTCCGGACTCTGTTTTCCTCCGTTTGCTTGTTTCCCAATATAGAAAAATCTTTATATACCCCCCGAACCTTTTGACCTCCGTATTGCCGAGAAATCTTCTGTTTTATTTTCTTCCTGCTTTCCTGACATATCTGAAATTATGTCGTCTGAAAATTCCGAGGAGGAGGGTCCAGTTTCTTATCAGCCTTTAGATAAAAATATCTTCAAGGACACCTATCCCTATATATGGTTCTCCGATGAGGAAGATGAAGATGAACCAGTCCCTCCTCGCTTCAAGAACGAAAGCATGGAGGCGTTATGCAGGAGGATAATAAAGCTTGAGATGGAGAATGATGATTGAGGATAGATAACTTTATCCTCTGGCATAAGTTGGAGGAAAAGAAGGATAAACCCTCTACATCATCACTACCTTCTTCTTCATCACCAAAAGAAAATTGAGTATTAGGTATGGGCACTCCCCTTGGCTTGAGCCAAGCTTGGGTGAGGTGCCCCGGTATCGTATCACCTCCACCATATTTTGCCTTTACTTATCTTAGTTCGATCCATAGTTATCTTTCGCTTTAGATGAATAAACGTAGCATTGGTCAATGATGCAATTCATGAAAGAATTAATAAAGGAAGAGAAGTTTCACATGCAAATACACTATCTTGGAGATCTTTTGTGATTGTGAGCCCCCATCAAAATATTATATGCCAAAATTGTTGACGTTGGAAAAGGAAGACAACGTAATGGTTTATGTTTGCTCATATTCACATAGAAGTTATATTGTCATAGATCCTTCAACATGTGGTGCTTGCCCCCCATCTTTGTTAGCCAAAAATTCCGCACCAAGTAGAGATACTACTTGTGCATCCGAAAAACGTTAAACCCAAATCTTATTTTCAAGAGTCCACCATACCTACCTAAGGATTGAGTTAGATCCTTCAAGTAAGTTGTCATCGGTGCAATAAGGCAATAAAAATTGCTTCTAAAAGTGTGAGATCATTTAGTGTAAGAGAAAATTGAGCGTTGTACGAACTTGTGATAGCAAAGAATAAAAGCGACAGACTGCATAATAAAGGTTGCTATCATAAGGGGCAATATAACGTGATGTTCTTTAGCACTAAGGGGTTGGGCACACAAACAAAAAGCGCATGGAAACCTCTGCTTCCATCGGTGAAGGGCCTGCGTTTTACTTTTATGTATTTACTTTCTTGCAAGAGTCAAGTTTTCTCTCTTTTCCTTTTTATTTTTTCTCTTTCGGCAAGCATCATGTGGTGAGGAAAGATCTAGGCACATATATCCAGTTGGATCTGGGTAGCATGAGTTATTATTGTTGACATCACCCTTGAGGTGAGTATGTTGGGAGGTGAAACTATAAGCCCCTATCCTATGTGTCCGGTTCAAACATTTTGGTCATGTGTATGCGGTGAGTGTTAGCAATCATAGAAGACTAGAAGATGGTTGAGTATGTGGACTTGCCTATTGGCTCCGATATGTGACCCTTCCTGAAAAGATGATGAATTGTAGTTGCAAAGTTGACTGAGAACATAGTTTGTTGGTTTCCAATAGAGTTCATACTTTATACTTCGATAGTGTGATGAATTGTTACTTATTCATGAAAAGTCTATGATAAGAGCTCTATGATAAAAGTTTTATGTTTAAGTTTGTTGTTGTTATAATAATATACATGATGCTTCTATGTCCGTATTTTGTTTTTATCGACACCTCTCTCTCTAAGCATGTGGACATGTTTTTCGATTTTGGCTTTTGCTTGAGGACAGCGAGATCTAAGCCTAGGGGAGTTGATACGTCCATTTTGCATCATGTTTACGTACTGTTATTTATGATGTTTTAATGAATATTAATGCTTTTTGGAGTAATTCTAATGCCTTATCTCTCATAATTTGCAAGGTTCACATAAAGAGGGAGAATTCTGGCAGCTGGAAATCTGGACCTGGAAAAGCTAGGTCAGGCCACCTATTCTGCACAACTCCAAATAAGCTGAAACTTCACGGGGAATTTTTATGGAATAAATAAGAAATACTAGAGAAAACAACCACCGGAGGGGGGCCACCTTGTGAGCACAAGACACCAGGGCGCGCCTGGCCCCCCAGGTGCGCCTTGGTGGGTTGTGCTTAGCCCAGCCCACCTCCGGTGCCCATCTTCTGGTATATAAGTCATTTTGACCTAGAGAAAATAAGGAGAGGACTTTCGGTACGGAGCGCCGCCATATCGAGGCGGAACTTGGGCAGGAGCAATTTTGCCCTCCGGCGGAGCGATTCGCCGGGGGAACTTCCCTCCCGGAGGGGGAAATCATCTTCATCATCATCACCAACAACTGTCCCATGTTGGGGAGGGCAATATCCATCAACATCTTCAATAGCACCATCTCCTCTCAAACGCTAGTTCATCTTTTGTCTTCAATCTTTGTACCAGAACTATAGATTGGTACTTGTGGGTGACTAGTAGTCCTGATTACATCTTGTAGTTGATTACTATATGGTTTATTTGGTGGAAGATTATATGTTCAGATCCAATATGCTATTTAATACCCCTATGATCTTGAGCATGTTTATCACTTGTGAGTAGTTACTTTTGTTCTTGAGGTCAAGGGAGAAATCATGTTGCAAGTAATCATGTGAACTTGATATGTGTTCGATATTTTGATAGCATGTATGTTGTGATTCCCTTAGTGGTGCCATGTGAACATCGACTACATGAAACTTCAACATGTTTGGTCCTAAGGGAATGCATTGTGGAGTAGTAATTAGATGATGGGTTGCGAGAGTGACAGAAGCTTAAACCCTAGTTTATGCGCTATTCTGCAAGGGACCGATTGGATCCAAAAGTTTAATGCTATGGTTAGAATTTATTCTTAGTACTTCTCTTGTAGTTGTGGATGCTTGCGAGGGGGTTAATCATAAGTAGGAGGTTTGTTCAAGTAAGAACAACACCTAAGCGCCGATCCACCCACATATCAAATTATTAAAGTAGCGAACATGACTCGAACCAACATGATGAAAGTGACTAGATGAAATTCCTGTGTACCCTCAAGAATGCTTTGTTTATTATAAGAGACCGTTTTGGTCTGTCCTTTGCCTCAAAAGGATTGGGCTACCTTACTGCACTTTTGTTACTACTATCATTACTTGCTCGTTACAAATTATCTTGCAATCAAACTAGTCTGTTACTTACAATTTCAGCACTTGCAGACATTACCTTGCTGAAAAGCACTTGTCATTTCCTTCTGCTCCACGTTGGGTTCGACACTCTTACTTATCAAAAAAGCTACAATTGATCCCATATACTTGTGGGTCATCAAGGGGCAAGCTGCAGGCAGTGGCTGGCGGCGGACGGCGTCGGTGGCTGCGGTGCGGCGGCAGCAGCAGTGGCTGCACGCGGCAGCAGCGACAAGAATCGACAGCGGCGAGCAGGAGCAGAAGCGAAGCAGCGAGCGGGGCAATGGCGGCGCTGGCATGGGCTGCTGACGAGCGGGCGCCCATGGGTAGGGGCGACGGCGTGGCGTTAGCAGGGCAGCGGCGTACGGAGCGGCTACAACAGGTCGCAACGGGTTGTAGCAGGCAGAGGCAGCAAGCAGCTGTAGTAGCGGCAGTAGCGGGCGGTTGCGAGAGAGCCGAGCGCGGTGCGGCGCGCGAGGGGCCAGGCGGGCGCGATGAGCACGGAAAGGGTTCACGGTGAGCGCGAGCGACGGCGATGAACGGGGCATTGGTCGCGCACGACGTGGACAGGAGAAAAAGGGGGGAAGACGGTGTTTTTTTCACCCTCCGGCGCAAGTGTATGGGCGGCGAGGCTTGATGAGGCCGGCGGGGAGGAGATGGGGAGGATAGCGGCGAGTGCGATGTGGTCGGGGCAGCGATGGCCTCGGGTGGCTCGTGGTGCTCAATCCAGAACGGGGCGGGGAGAGGTGGGAGAAAGTGGGGGGGTTAGGGTTCGGCGACGGGAGAGGGGTCGCCGAGTAATATAGGCGGGGCGGAGCCGGTGGATGGCTGCCACGGCGATAGTCGTGGCCGTGGCAGCCATCGGCTATGGCCATGGGGGAGAAGGAACATGGAGATGGGGAGGGGCACCTGGGCTGGCCCATTGGCCAGTTGGGCCAAGGCCCACTTGGGGAGAGGGGTGGTACTGTTCTTTTATTCTTTTGTTTTTATTTTTCTTTTAACTTTTCTATTTATTTACTTTACTTAATTCTCACATTATTTTAGTTTAATAAAAATATGAGACCAACACCTAACTTAGTGTTTTAGTTTAACCCTCTGCCACAAAAAGTTCTACTTCCATATAAAATAGTTTCTAATTTAAAAAATTAGATAAGGCATTTAATTAATTGCGAATGCCACTGTTTTAATTATTTTTGAGCACTTAAACATTTTATAAAAATTTGGTTTCTTCACCAATAATACTTATGAATTATTTTCCACAGTTTGAACATTTTAGTTTTGACATTATGAAAACTTTAAATTTTGACTTTGTTTTAAATTTAAATTTGAACCGATTTGAACCAACATGATTTTATCAACAGTAAAAGCGATGACCTAGCAACATTAACAAAGGATTACCTTAGCTTAATTATCCGGGCGTTACAAATCTCGTCCACTACCAGAAATCTCGTCCCGAGAGTTTAGGAGGTAGACGGAAACAAACCGGGGTATTCATCATGAAGACGATACTCATGTTCCCAAGTGGCTTCATCATCAGAATGATTTGACCACTGAACTTTTAAGAAATTTGATAGCCCTCTGATGGGTGCGATGCTCAGCTTGATCGAGAACACGGACCAGAAAGGTACTTCAGACTTCGATGTAGCGTTTTCAATTCTCAAAAAAGGAGAAGCGCTTAACACATTCGAGGAATAATTCCGTGCTTCGGCATACAAACAAGATGATCATGGCAGCTTACTACACTACAAAAAAATACACTTCTATGATGATACGTGTTTGTCACAGTAGGTCACGTTTTCTGTCATGCATGTACATCCATGACGATTTTATGACAGAATCAAGATAGTCATACTTGTGTTGTCGTAGAAGTGTTCCATGACATTACCAAAATTATCATCACGGAAGTGTCCACTTCATGACGATAAATCATGCGTCACAGAAGTGCTTTCATCAAGGGTGACCGACACGTGGCATCCACCATAACGGGTCACCGTTAAGCTATCGGGTCCGGTTTTGGATCCGATAACCCGTTAACAGCCCGGACCAATGGGACATTTCCACGTGTAAAATTCTGATTGGCCAGAGGAAACACATGTCAGCTCGTCAGTGGGTCAGAGAGGCGCCTATGATATGTCGACACGTGCGACGGCCCACCACTGGCCCATTTAGCTTACAAAGGCCGGCCCATTTGACTTGCTCAAAAGTTAGCGGGCTGGCCCATGAAATGCCTGTTAACGATCTCTTCGCAAATAGCCCATTTTACGACCCAGTAACTCACGACCCGTTAGGTCCTACCCAAAATCGGCCCAACAACGTCATGTGGGCCGTCGAATATAACACCAGCCCGTTTCACTTTCGGCCCATGTATGGCCCATGACATCTTTCGGCCCATATGAAGCCTTCATATCTTTAGGCCCTTTAGAGGCCCACGGTGACTCTAGCCCATAATGAATAGTAAATTTCTTTGTACCCGTTAACGGCCCATGATTCACATGGGCCGTTTCCAGCCCGTGTTAGTTTTTGGCCTACTGACGACCCATACGTTCTTGGGCTCCTTTCCGGCCCTCGATTACTTCCGGCCCGTTACTGGCATGTTCCCCTAATGGGCCAAATTCGGCCAGTGGCAAGAGTCGGACCGTTTCTGGCCTGTTAACCCGTTGTGCCGTTTCCAGCCTGTCCTATATTCTGGCCCATTAACGACCCGTTATGCGTGTGACAGAATTAAGCCTTTGCTGTCCTCCGGCCTGTTAAAGGCCCGTTACCGTGCTGGGCCGATACCAATTACGCCCATTCACGGCCCATGTAGACCCATTTATCCGACGGCCAAAGGCCCACCGATTCTACGGCCCTATTGAAGGCCCATTTATCGACGGCCCGTAGGAGGCCCATGGATCCTACGGCCCGTAGCAAGGTCAAGGTTACCACGGTCCGTATATGGCCCATTGTTGTTGCGGCCACTAGCAAATCAGGGAAAAAGAAGACTAGGAAATAAATAAGCCCGAAACTAACGCTAGGCTATTAAGGCGATTGCACAGATTACATCCACTGGGCATCAAAGATCGCCACCAGTGCAAATATAGGGAACACCCTACACTATACAAAAATACCTTGCTGTTTTCTTCAGCCGGTGGCTGCATGTTAAGAACAAATTTTGTATCGCAACAAAACAAATTACAACTATAAAACAAAAGGAAGGTTGGCATAAAAGTTAACAGTCTCGCAGATAAATGCACCACCAGAAGTTCAAAAGCTCAGATCATTTGACCTGACTGTTACATTTTCATGCTGTATTGTCCGATGGAGCACCATAACCGTCGCCTTCATTTCTCCTAGGCTCCTGAACAACATAGCAAATGTCTGATAGTTTGGTTTCAAAACAATGCATATCTTGACGACATCGAACAATGTTTGTCCTTGTTTCACAAAGGGTCTCTGTTAGGGAATGGACTTGTGTCTGGAGCGCAGATATAACATTGTTTTGAGCTTGCATATCTTGATCATGAGGTAGTTTGGACGAGATTGCCTTAACAACCAACCCAGTATTACGCATGAATGTGCTTTTGGCACTGTTAGTGGACAGGTACTGACCCACTGCAGCAAGAGCTGACATTGCAGTTATAGTTGCCTCGCCACCTTCAAAAGATGGCGGTTCCACGTTTTTTTCCATAGCTTGCTGAAAATTTGAGTTTTTACATTAGTAGTACCAGAACAGAAGATGTTAAGGAGGCAGCAAAGCCAAACAAAATAGCTTTGGTCTATATACCGAACTTATTCTGGCGAACCCATGTAAAATATTAGTTGTATTTTACTGCAAAGTACATAATAAAACAAGGTTCCAAACATATGACCATGTACCATGGCTAATGTATTGTTTATTTCTTCACATTGTATTGACAGCTAAGGATAAAGAGACAAAGTTTATAATACGGTAAGCATAGTATGACATCATTCATATCACAAAACAACTGAGAACAGACAAACAGGCAATTGTAACGTTGTGTGGGCAAGTCCAGCATGGAACTAGATTACAGGTCAAGATCAAAGGAACATCACTCCTCTCTTTTAAACCTTGTAAGGTGCAATGATACGCTAAGACAATTGTGTATAAAATTGAAAAGAGTAATACACATTGGCTGCAAACCATGCAGTTCAAGGAATTAGTCAGAGTAAGTAGTAGTTAAAAGGCATGAGGATTAAGGACTTACAACAGTGGCTTTGACTGGTGTAGTCATGCCCTTCGTCTTGCTGGTGTGACAGTCCTTGAAGATTTCCACATCATTTGGTTCAAGTACTTTTTGGTCCTTGCGGGCTTTCCTCTGTATTTGGAACAAGTCAATATAGATCTAATAATATGGTACAGCAAAAAGAGTGAAACAACAGCTAATTACAAGAGCCTCGCAGTGTGCAATATAGCTACGAGATCATGTCGTCTGTTGGAATTTCACTTTCGTACGGTTGGCCTTGTTCTTTGAATAGTTCACCTACAAGAAGATAGATTTGTGTACCCCATGCGTAAATAGGACTTCAACATGTGATCTGATCACATATATATAATGTACCTGATACTTTGGATCATAGCAGTGTTTAACGAGGTCTCTCCAGTCTTCATCCGATATATTTTCCACTTGAGATGTTTGGGCAAGTTCACTGTTAGCCTTGCCTTTAAAGTGAGTTTTCCTCAAGTTATACCGATACTGTCGCAGAGCAGACTTGAAAACATGGGTGCAAGCTTGTCTGGTTGCATCATCTTGGCTATCCAACTT
Source organism: Aegilops tauschii subsp. strangulata (assembly GCF_002575655.3). NCBI lineage: Eukaryota > Viridiplantae > Streptophyta > Magnoliopsida > Poales > Poaceae > Aegilops > Aegilops tauschii. The sequence goes on along the minus strand of NC_053036.3, from coordinate 469,910,323 downwards.
GAACCTCATCTGTTGAAAATTATGGGAGTCTCATTATCAGCAACCTAGAAAGTATGGGACAGAGCAAGACGATATTACTAGTTTCCATACATAACCATACTTATACATAAATGGTCGAGGAAGGTGTTGAACTGGGTTTCGTCTTTGTAATTCCTATAAAGAATCCATGTTGGGAGGATACGTACAAGACACCTAACGCCAACCGCTGCCTCTGATACTAACTTGGCTGACTATGTAGCATCACGTGGCCTTTTTAAACCTGCCTCAAAACGGATCTCCATTCTTCCTCCTCTAGATTTAGTTAACCTATTGAGCATTATCCCTGATGTTTGTTTCCTCTTGCTCTTAGGTGCTAGTCCAACAACAAAGGTAGGAAGTGTCAGTGTACATCAAATTGTGAGACTACATATAAAGAAGCATGCAACTGTAACTTGACTCCAGCAACTACCTTCTTGCTATTGAAGCTCACAAAGTTCATCTGATCTTGCCAACTCGTCTTGTGTCAAGAGTGCTTTGGAAGTAGTGTCAGGTGGAAAGGGAGCTTGGGAATGTGCTGCTAGCGGAGTTGCCGAACGAGTAACTCGTGCAGTTGATGGTACTGCGGAAGGTGTTGTACTAGGGCTGTCTCTGCTTGTTTGGTGCCAGCTGTTAGTTTCTGTTTGGCTTGTTCTGCATCTCGTGTAGCATGGGATACCCCGTTTGTACAATTTTCTGCTGGACTTTGACCTTCTATTGCACCATCAGTACCAGCAGAATCTGCAGGATTATTCCGCTTCCCTTTCCCTGTCATCTGTGTTGCTTCCTCTTTCTCTGCGCCATGTTAAGTCAAGCCGACAAGAAAAATGAATAACAGTTTAGTTCTTCAGAACAAATTGATGCGTGATACAGACAAACTGAACTTTGATGTTAGACAACCACATGATAGGAGGATGTAATATGTACGAAAAACAGGACGACATGAGATAACCAGAACTATGATGTGTAAACTAAGCAGAAGACATTTCACTAAATTAGAAGCAATACAATGGAAGGTTGACACCATATGAAAGATGCTACAAATATCGCTCGGCCAAGTTAACAGTGTCTCATCATAAATGGCATTTAAGCAAATGTGAAGCAGTACAAGAAATAAATCATATGCAAGATGCAAACAACATCACACTACCAAGTTAGAGGTCTCTCATCATTAGTGCCATTGCATATTCACAGCATTGCATATTCACAGCTTATGATGTGTAAACTAAGGAGAAGGCATTTCAACAAATTAGAAGCAATGAAAGCTAGACACCATATGAAAGATGCAACAAATATCACTCTACCAAGTTAAAACTGTCTCGTCATAAGTGCCATTTCAACAAATTAGAAGTAGTACAAGCTAGAAAAGAATGCGAGATGTAACCTATATCACACTCCCAAGTCAAATGTGTCTTATGATAAGTGATTGTTGTAGGTTACACAACAGTAGTACTTTGATGTAAGAACATGGTGTGATAGATAGATATTGTATGTTCTAGAAACAGGAACACGTGTCTTATTCACAAGTATAATGTGTAAAGTAAGCAGATGGAATTCAACAAAATTAGAAGCAATACAAGCTAGACATCATACATAACATGCAACCACATATAACAGTGCCAAGTTAGAGGGAGCACCTGTGATGGTGCACTAGGGGAGACGTGCTCATCATCAACACAGCTACGTTGAGTGTCTATGCATGTGTTGTCTTGCAAATCATCTTGGAGGGATGGAGGAGTAGAATCTGTAGAGGCCCTCCATTTGGAAGGAGCACCTTTATCCGCTGCCTTGCTAACTTCCTTCCGCTTTATTGATTTTGAATTGTCAAGTAAAACCGACAAGAAAAAGCAATAAAATTCACTCTTCAGAACTCATTCGTGCATGATACTGACAATCACTACTTTGATGTAAGGCAAACACGTGATACCAGGATGGAATATGTACAAAAACAGGACGGCATGGCATATTCACAACTGTTTGTGTAAACTAAGCAGAAACCATTCCAACAAATAAGAAGCAATGCAAGCTAGACACCACATGAAAGATGTAACCAATATGAGTCTGCCAAGTTAAAAGCGTAAATATTAACTGTTTGTGCCATTTCAACAAATTAGAAGCAGCGCATGCTATAAATCATATGAAATATGCAACTAATATCGCACTGCATATACTAAAGGTGTCTCATCATATTGATTGATGCGGGATACAAAAAAACAATAGTTTTATGTAAGGACATGCTTAATAGACAGATGTACTATGTACTAAAACCAGGAAGGCATGTCACATTAACAGGTATAATGTATAAACTAAGCGGAATAGCACATGCAATTTAACTAGATTGGAAGAATTACAATCTAGACACCATATGCAACATGCAACCACATATCACACTGCCAAGTTAGAGCAAGCACCTGCGATGCAAGTGTAGGGGAGATGCGGTAATCAACTACAGAGCTACGTTCACTATCTTCATCTAGCCTTGCTGTTTCTTGAGAATCATGTCGGGAGGCTGACGCTGCATTCTTTAAATGAGGATCTTTACTCACAGTAGTCCACTAGCCTGACTGCCTCATCATAAGTGATTGATGAGGGATACACAAGAACATTAGTTTGATGTAAAAACATGGTTAATAGACAGATGTACTAGTATGTACCAAAAATAGGAAGGCATGTCATATTCAAAGGTATAACGTGTAAGCTAAGCAGATGCAATTTAACCAAATTGGAAGCCATACAAGCTAGACATCCGGCTGGAGTGGTGAGCATGATCATCTAGGACCTGAGAGCCTGGTGGGAGGCGGGCTGCTTCGCCACCATCGTGGCTTTTTAGTTGGCTTCCAGGTGATGCATGTCTGTGCTGGGCTTGTCACTGGCTCGGCCAGTGCCCTGACTAGCTATTTATCTTCTGGTGCTCACGGGATGGTGGTTCATGTAAAAAATATCTTTCCTTATCTTAATAAAGACCGACTTCGGCCTTTCAAATACAAGCTAGACACCATATGCAACATGCAACCACATATGGCACCGCAAAGTTAAAGCAAGCACCTGGGATGGTGGTTCATTGCGAGCGAGGCCATCAACTCCAGAGCTACGTTTACCATCTCCATCTGCTGACACTGCACCCTTTATGAGGCTGAAACGTGTCTGGCCTATCCGCTTACGACGCTGGAGCGACTTCTCTCTTTTCTTTTCTGCTTCTCTCATAGCAGCAGAGTCTGAAATACCCTTGCATAAAAACACAATAGTGAGAGTATGGGTGAAGTGTGTGCAGAACTAGTGCATTGTAAAAGTAGCAGATGGCAGGTGGCGGAAAAATAAATGACAGGAGACATATGATAGCTCTACAACATTGCATGGCTAACAAAATTAGATTCTACTCTGTATGATTTAGTAATATATGAGCACAGGAAATGCAGGTACTCCTCCAGCACACCACCACATGTGGTCCTATCAAGATAACAGTCGACTGAAAATATATAGGTCAGTCGATTTTTTTATGAATAGTCTGATCTATAAGGAACGGGCAGATGGCCTTCGTCTACCTCCCGCCAGTCACTGTTGACGATCTTTCTCGAACCGCCAGCGACCACCGGCCCAGACCCCTGCCTCCACCGCCCCGCCCTTCCCTCGACCTCACACCACCGCCGTGCTTGGCAGCGCCCCCAGGCCATCCCTTTAATCCTGGCCGAACTCCAGATCGGGCGCCAGCAGCTCTAGGACCCACACGCCCCTAAGATAAACACCGAGGCGCTGCTTCCCCAGCGTAATAGGCGGACTAGCGCCTGTTACGCTGGGGATGCTTCCGTTAATTGAGAATCAACTGACCAGGAATTGAAATCCAGGGGGCAACGGACCTCTAGCTAAGGTGAAATAGTATATGAGGAGAAATCTTGTGCATCGCGAGTTACTAGGAACATCTAGTATCAACAAGAAGCAGTCAACTAGTGTCTTCTGTGGGATGAATACCGTGCAAGCAGACACGTAAGATTTGCACGAATAAGGGAAGAGGAGTACCATTTCCGGTTGCCATTGTGGCGTCCTCCATATGTCGCGGCAATCTTCTTCTTTTTGCCGGGGGAACCGATGTTTTGGAGGAGGGTGCAGCCTTGGACGAACCCATGGCCAAATTGTTGACTGTGTTGCCGTGGCCATATGTCGGCGAAGGGGAAGCAGATCCGAGGCGGCGAAGGACGGCGTAGTAGGAACAACTCCGGTGCGGTGGACGGTGGCGAAGTTGGAGCGGCAGCGGTGAGGTGTAGGACGGCGTGGTTGAACTGGCTCGGGTACGGATGGCTCACCCTCGGCTTCAACTACTAGCCGTAGAGGGCGTTGCGGTTGAGGTTGTGGTGGACGACGACGTCGTGGTATCTGCTCCGGCGTGATGGAGGAGGGCGGCGGTTGATGGGTGGGATGGGGTGGCGGACGGAGGACGCCGGGGTTTTGCGGCTAGTGGAGAGGTAGTTTTGGCGCCCACGGAGTACGAACGGGGAATCGGACGGGGGGGCGGGGGCGGGTGGAGCTAAGGGAGAACCATGTTCCTGTCTGGGACGCGCTTGTTTTTGGCTTTTTTGAACAGATGGGACGTGCTTGTTTGAAATTTGGGGAAAGTACAAACTTTGCCCCCCTCTTAAATTTCGAACCTACTGCGGGTTGGGGGTAGGATGGTAATCCCAGGTGTCCCAAATAGTGGGCGGGAGCGATTTCGGCCGCACGCATGTGTGCTTAGGCGGCCATTGTGTATGAATGTTTTTCGGAGGCGGTTGTGTGGCATCTAGATGAAGCTACAAACCTACCCCGGTTTAGACCTTTGGACGTCGGGCCGGTAGGTTTCACGAGTCGGAGTTAGAAAAGTAATTTCCTTCTACTACCAAACATTGGTCTCACGCGGTTTCGGGTGAGTAGAGGCTCTTTTGGCGCTTCGTTCAAAATTTTGAAACAGAAGCATTCACGTTTAGAGTAATCTTGAACTTTGAGGATTGACCCAAATAGACAACGTTAAATTTGACATTGTATGTTTGAAAACCTCATTAAATTATCCGCTTCTTTTTGAATTTTTGACACTTGAAAATCCTATAACTACGATTATTTTGGAAAGGAGGGCCTAAATTTGAATCTATTTTGTACACGACTATATATGCTATTATGTACAAAATCAGAGCAAAGATTGGTGCCCCCATAATTTAAGTATGATTTACAAATGCCATGATCTCGAATTCAAATAATTGAATGGACTTCATGTCGAATTCAAAAAATTTAAACCACCTTAAGTTGAATTCAAATGTATGCTAGTTCATAGCTAGCTATTTATAATGTTCATTGTGTAACTTTCGTATGTATAATGTGCTTTACACACACAACATGAACTATACTCACGTTTATATTCGATTGCTAAAGCGATGCATTGTCTGGAGTTCAAAATACTAACTATGTGGATCAATTATGTCGAATAATAACATAGACATGCTCAAATTCGATAGAATCTAGATGTCTGATGGATCAATGACCGTTCCTTATGCGAATTGCAAATATCATGATCCCATCCTAATATTTGGATACAATTTATATATTTAATCAATGTGTACATCAGTCTTTTACGTGTAGTTTCACTCTCCATCAGTGGTCTCTCACACATGCTCACACACTCTCTCCCGAGGTGTCTTTCTCGCAGACATGCTCTCGATATAACCCTCCCTCCCTCTTGTAACCATTTACGACTATTTTCACTAACCTTTATCACAAGCACTCTTCCTCTCACAAGCATACACACGCACAATCCCCATCAACCCTTTCTATATACATAGACCTGCCTACGTGTCTCCAGTACGCACATTATCTTTAGGCCTGTCTCTCACGCATTGTCTCACACCTCTCTTCCTAATCGACGAGTATGATTCTAGCAGAGCATTCTGTAGGATGCCCCTTAAAGTTAGGTTGGATGAATAGTAATATCAGAGATAAGGGGTTACCTTAGTCCAAGGACCTAGGGTTACAAATCCTAGCCGGCTTTGTTAGTGGACACAGAGTCCTTCACAATTCTGCAATCTTTGTCTTGTAGGACTAGTCATCCATGGGTCTCCCTAAATGCGTCACGGGCCGACCAATGTGGCGCAGGACGGAACCGAACCAAGGGCCTCACCTCGACCCACCGGACCTCACGCGGTGACACACCCTCTGCCCCCAGGTCTCGTTATCTTCTCACACCCACACATACCAACACAGACACCACACAAAAAAATTCTCCTCTTGCCTCTATCCCCTCCCCCCTTGCATATACACACTCAAGGGAATCTCTCGCCGTGACATCATATTCGTCTCTCTCTCTAGACCTCTCTCATTTCTCGTGCTATCTCTCCCACGCCCCCTCCCCCCGCCGGCCCCTCTATCCATGCCTCTCTCAAATATGTAGTACGCACACATACCTCTCTAGGCCCTGCCAAATACATCAACTACACATTCACACATGTTACATCACGTACCCCATTGATCTAAAAAGCCCTCTCTTCACGTTTATTTCGCATACAATGTTCCTTTTGAATAAAGTGTGGCAAAAAATTATTTTAGAATTTCTACATATATACAACATTACAAAGTTATATGGAGGAGTATGAACGTTAATTTGCATTGCATGGTGCCCACAATGATATTTATTCCGCATTGTGAATTTTTATATTTTTATACTATATATAAAGTTAGTCATAATAAAGAGAAACGAAGAGCATCTCTCTCTCCATCGCATACACCCCCTCTACGCCCCTTTCATGTACACACACAAACTATCTCCAGGTCCTCTAAAAGTAAGCCCCCAGCACATTCACACATGTTTCATCTTTCTCTCGCGATATATACAGTGACAGTCATTGTATTTGAAGCGAAAGCATGATACGTACATTGGACTTCATAATCCACTCATTACGGTCACCATTTACGTTTTGTGGTTATTATACAGTCACGGGCTCACCGCACAGCTCTGTATTTGCTCAAGACACGACTAGTTGACCAGTTAAACGCTCCACGTGGCACCTCTAGTGTTGCATCACATTATTTCACTACCATTGGGCCCACCTGTCGGCTTGTATCTACTCCACACTCTTATAAAAAACAGAGTTGGTGATGATGGTGTGCCTGCCATCCTACAATATAGGCCGTCCGATTTATATCTGATGGATAGGAAGGAAACTATGGCAATTTTGCAAAAAGGTGCCCACACACCTCTCCACATTTGCAAATAAGGCCTTCCCTCGTTCATAATTTTCTCTCACAAGATAAACTAGTCATACAAATGCATCTTGATGTTACGTGCAATGCACGGGCATCTTGCTAGTAAGAATGAAGACAAACGACAAAAAAATATTGGACGGTGGTTCGAAGTCATGATCGCGGGCACAACGGACAAGGTGGCCTTGTATTGGTATGCTGAGCCGTCTGTTTTAACACACAGGAGCTGGTGTGGTGATTATACACACACGCACGCATGCACACGAACTGCATGCACGCAACACTCACACGAACACATGCAGCCAAGCACGCACGCAACACTCACACGTACACACGCAGCCACGCACGCACGCAACACTCACACGCACACACGCACGCATGCATGCACACACCACACGACCAACACACACTCTCACGCTCAAGTGCTCAACCTACACGTGCATTGCTACCTCTTGAGCACTGCGTTGGTTTTCCCTTGAAGAGGAAAGGGTGATGCAGTAAAGTAACGTAAGTATTTCCCTCGGTTTTTGAGAACCAAGGTATCAATCCAGTAGGAAGCCACGCACGAGTCCCTCGCACCTACACAAACAAATAAATCCTCGCAACCAACGCAATAACGGGGTTGTCAATCCCTTCACGGTCACTTACGAGAGTGAGATCTGATAGATATGATAAGATAATATTTTTGGTATTTTTATGATAAAGATGCAAAGTAAAGAAAGCAAAATAAAGACGAAGCTAGAAATAACTTGTTGACGGGAGATTAATATGATAGAAAATAGACCCGGGGGCCATAGGTTTCACTAGTGGCTTCTCTCATGAGCATAAGTATTACGGTGGGTGAACAAATTACTGTTGAGCAATTGATAGAATTGAGCATAGTTATGAGAATATCTAGGCATGATCATGTATATAGGCATCACGTCCGAGACAAGTAGACCGACTCCTGCCTGCATCTACTACTATTACTCCACACATCGACCGCTATCCAGCATGCATCTAGAGTATTAAGTTCAAAAGAACAGAATAACACTTTAAGTAAGATGACATGATGTGGAGGGATAAACTCATGCAATATGATATAAACCCCATCTTGTTATCCTCGATGGCAACAATACAATACGTGCCTTGCTGCCCCTACTGTCACTAGGAAAGGACACCGCAAGATTGAACCCAAAGCTAAGCACTTCTCCCATTGCAAGAAAGATCAATCTAGTAGGCCAAACCAAACTGATAATTCGAAGAGACTTGCAAAGATAACCAATCATACATAAAAGAATTCAGAGAAGATTCAAATATTGTTCATAGATAGACTTGATCATAAACCCACAATTCATCGGTCTCAACAAACACACCGCAAAAGAAGATTACATCGAATAGATCTCCACAAGAGAGGGGGAGAACATTGTATTGAGATCCAAAAAGAGAGAAGAAGCCATCTAGCTAATAACTATGGACCCGAAGGTCTGAGGTAAACTACTCACACATCATCGGAGAGGCTATGGTGTTGATGTAGAAGCCCTCCGTGATCAATGCCCCCTCCGGCGGAGCTCCGGAAAAGGCCCCAAGATGGGATCTCACGGGTACAGAGGGTTGCGGCGGTGGAATTAGGTTTTTGGCTCCGTATCTGGTAGTTTGGGGGTACGTAGGTATATATAGGAGGAAGAAGTACGTCGATGGAGCAACATGGGGCCCACGAGGGTGGAGGGCGCGCCCCCCTACCTCGTGCCTTCCTGTTTGATGTCTTGACATAGGGTCCAAGTCCTCTGGATCACGTTCGTTCCGACAATCACGTTCCCGAAGGTTTCATTCCGTTTGGACTCCGTTTGATATTCTTTTTCTGCGAAACTCTGAAATAGGCAAAAAACAGCAATTTCTGGGTTGGGCCTCCGGTTAATAGGTTAGTCCCAAAAATAATATAAAAGTGTATAATAAAGAGCAATAATGTCCAAAACAGAATATAATATAGCATGGAACAATAAAAAATTATAGATACGTTGGAGACGTATCAAGCATCCCCAAGCTTAATTCCTGCTCGTCCTCGAGTATGTAAATGATAAAAATAGAATTTTTGATGTGGAATGCTACTTGGCATAATTTCAGTGTAACTCTCTTAATTTTGGTATGAATATTCAGATCCGAAAGATTCAAGACAAAATTTTAATATTGACATAAAAATAATAATACTTCAAGCATACTAACTAAGCAATTATGTCTTCTCAAAATAACATGGCCATAGAAAGTTATCCCTACAAAATCATATAGTCTGGCTATGCTCTATCTTGACCACACAAAATATTTAAATCATGCACAACCCCGATGACAAGCCAAGCAATTGTTTCATACTTTTGACGTTCTCAAACTTTTTCAATCTTCACGCAATACATGAGCGTGAGCCATGGACATAGCACTATATGTGGAATAGAATGGTGGTTGTGGAGAAGACAAAAAAGGAGAAGATAGTCTCACATCAACTAGGCGTATCAACGGGATATGGAGATGCCCATTAATAGATATCAATGTGAGTGAGTAGGGATTGCCATGCAACGGATGCACTAGAGCTATAAGCATATGAAAGCTCAACAAAAGAAACTAAGTGGGTGTGCATCCAACTCGCTTGCTCACGAAGACCTAGGGCATTTTGAGGAAGCCCATCATTGGAATATACAAGCCAAGTTCTATAATGAAAAATTCCCACTAGTATATGAAAGTGATATCATAGGAGACTATCTATCATGAAGATCATGGTGCTACTTTGAAGCACAAGTGTGGTAAAAGGATAGTAGCATTGTCTCTTCTCTCTTTTTCTCTCATTTTTTTTATTTGGGCCTTTTCTCTTTTTTTTGGACTCTTTTTCTTAGTTCGGAGTCTCATCCCGACTTGTGGGGGAATCATAGTCTCCATCATCCTTTCCTCACTTGGGACAATGCTCTAAAAATGATGATCATCACACTTTTATTTACTTACAACTCAAGAATTACAACTCAATACTTAGAACAAAATATGACTCTATGTGAATGCCTCTGGCGGTGTACCGGGATATGCAATGATTCAAGAGTGACATGTATGAAAGAATTATGAACGGTGGCTTTGCCACAAATACAATGTCAACTACATGATCATGCAAAGCAATATGACAATGATGGAGCGTGTCATAATAAACGGAACGGTGGTAAGTTGCATGGCAATATATCTCGGAATGGCTATGGAAATGCCATGATAGGTAGGTATGGTGGCTGTTTTGAGGAAGGTATATGGTGGGTGTATGATACCGGCGAAAAGTGCGCGGTATTAGAGAGGCTAGCAATGGTGGAAGGAAGAAAGTGCGTATAATCCATGGACTCAACATTAGTCATAAAGAACTCATATACTTATTGCAAAAATCTAAAAGTTATCAAAGCAAAGTATTACGTGCATGCTCCTAGGGGGGTAGATTGGTAGGAAAAGACCATCGCTCTTCCTCGACCGCCACTCATAAGGAAGACAATCAATAAATAAATCATGCTCCAACTTCATCACATAACAGTTCACCATACGTGCATGCTACGGGAATCACAAACTTTAACACAAGTATTTCTCAAATTCAAAACTACTCAACTATGATGACTCTAATATCACCATCTTCATATCTCAAAACAATTATCACGTATCAAACTTCTCATAGTATTCAACACACTCATAAGAATTTTTTTACTAATCTTGAGTGCCTATCATAATTAAAGCAAATTACCATGCTGTTTTGTAGGACTCTCAAAATAATCTAAGTGAAGCATGAGAAAACAATAGTTTCTATAAAACCAAACCACCACCGTGCTCTAAAAGATATAAGTGAAGTACTAGAGCAAAAACTATATAACTCAAAAGATAGAAGTGAAGCACATAGAGTATTCTATCAATTTCCGAATCATGTGTGTCTCTCTCAAAAGGTGTGTACAGCAAGGATGATTGTGGCAAACTAAGAAATAATACAAGACGCTCTAAGCAAAACACATATCATGTGGTGAATAAAAATATAGCTCCAAGTAAAGTTACCGATGGAAGTAGACGAAAGAGGGGATGCCTTCCGGGGCATCCCCAAGCTTTGGATTTTAGGTGTCCTTGGATTATATTGGGGTGCCATGGTCATCCCCAAGCTTAGGCTCTTGCCACTCCTTATTCCATAGTCCATCAAATCTTTTACCCAAAACTTGAAAACTTCACAACACAAAACTTAACAGAAAATCTCGTGAGCTCCGTTAGCGAAAGAAAACAAAACACCACTTCAAGGTATTGTAATGAACTCATTCTTTATTTATATTGGTGTTAAACCTACTGTATTCCAACTTCTCTATGGTTTATAAACTATTTTATTAGCCATAGGTTCATCAAAATAAGCAAACAACACACGAAAAACAGAATCTGTCAAAAACAGGACAGTCTGTAGTAATCTGTAACTAACGCAAACTTATGGAACTCAAAAAATTCAGCCAAAATAGGAAGTCCTAGAAAATTTGTTTATTGATCAGCAGCAATTGTAATAAATATTTTATCACGTTCTGGTGATTTTTAACAATTATTTTCGTGAACAGAAAGTTTCTGGAATTTTCAGCAAGATCAAATAACTATCATCCAAGAAGATCCTATAGGTTTAACTTGGCACAAACACTAATTAAAACATACAAACACATCTAACCAGAGGCTAGATCAAATATTAATTCCTAAACAGAAGCAAAAAGCAAAAAAAAACTAAAAATTAAATTGGGTTGCCTCCCAACAAGCGCTATCGTTTAACGCCCCTAGCTAGACATAATAGCAAGGATAGATCTAGGTATTGCCATCTTTGGTAGTCAATCCATAAGTGGCTCTCATAATAGATTCATAAGGTAATTTTATTTTCTTTCTAGGGAAGTGTTCCATGCATTTCCTTGACGAAAATTGGAATCTAATATTAACTTCCTTCATATCAATAATTGCACCAATCGTTCTAAGGAAAGGTCTACCAAGAATAATTGGAAATGAAGGATTGCAATCAATATCAAGAACAATAAAATATACGGGCACATAATTCCTATTTGCAATAATAAGAACATCATTAATTCTTCCCATAGGTTTCTTAATGGTGGAATCCGCAAGGTGCAAGTTTAGAGAGCAATCATGAAAATCACGGAAACCTAGCAAATCACACAAAGTTTTTGGAATCGTGGAAACACTAGCACCCAAGTCACACAAAGCATAGCATTCATGATCTTTAATTTTAATGTTAATAGTAGGTTCCCACTCATCATAAAGTTTTCTAGGGATAGAAACTTCCAACTCAAGTTTTTCTTCATAAGATTGCATCAAAGCATCAACGATATGTTTAGTAAAAGCTTTATTTTGTCTATAAGCATGTGGAGAGTTTAGCATGGATTGCAACAAGGAAATACAATCTATCAAAGAGAAATTATCATAATTAAATTCATTGAAATCCAAAATAGTGGGTTCATTATATCTAGAGTTTTGATCTCTTCAATCCCACTTTTACCAATTTTTGCATCAAGATCTAAAAACTCCGAATTTTTGGAACGCCTTCTAGGTAAAGGTGGTCATATTCAGTCCCATCATTATCAATATTCATATTGCAAAACAAAGATTTAATAGGGGACACATCAATAACTTTTAGATCTTCATCTTTATTTTCATAGAAATTAGAAGAACACGCTTTCACAAAGCAATCTTTCTTAGCACACATCCTAGCGGTACTTTCTTTGCACTCATCAATGGAAATCCTCATGGCTTTGAGAGACTCATTGATATCATGCTTAGGTGGAATAGATCTAAGTTTCAAAGAATCAACATCAAGAGAAATTCTATCAACGTTCCTAGCCAATTCATCAACTTTAAGCAATTTTTCTTCAAGCAAAGCATTGAAATTCTTTTGTGAATTCATAAACTACTTAACACTAGTCTCAAATTCAAAGGGCATCTTATTAAAATTTCCATAAGAATTGTTGTAGGAATTACCATAATTATTAGAGGAATTACTAGGATAAGGCCTTGGATTAAAGTTTCCTCTATACGCGTTGTTACCAAAATTATTCCTATCAACAAAATTCACATCCATAGATTCATTTTTATTCTCAATAAAAGTGGACAAAGGCATATCATTGGGATCAGAAGAAACACTTTTATTAGCAAATAATTTCATAAGCTCATCCATCTTTCCACTCAAAACATTAATTTCTTCTATCGCATGCACTTTCTTATTAGTAGATCTTTCAGTGTGCCATTGAGAATAATTAACCATAATATTATATAGGAGTTTAGTTGCTTCTCCTAAAGTGATTTCCATAAAAGTGCCTCCCGCGGACGAATCTAATAGATTTCTAGAAGCAAAATTCAATCCGGCATAAAAAAATTCTATAATCATCCACAAATTCAAACCATGAGTAGGGCAATTACGTATCATTAATTTCATCCTCTCCCAAGCTTGTGCAACATGTTCATGATCAAGTTGCTTAAAATTCATAATGTCATTTCTAAGGGAGATGATCTTAGCAGGAGGAAAATACTTAGAGATAAAAGCATCTTTGCACTTATTCCAAGAATCAATACTATTTTTAGGCAAGGACGAAAACCAAAATTTAGCATGATCTCTAAGAGAAAAAGGAAATAGCTTCAATTTAACAATATCATTGTCAACATCTTTCTTCTTTTGCATATCACACAAATCAACTAAGCTATTTAGATGAGTAGCGGCATCTCCACTAGGAAGGCCGGCGAATTGATCTTTCATGACAAGATTCAACAAAGTAGTATTAATTTCACAAGATTCAGTATTGCTAAGAGGAGCAATCGGAGTGCTAAGGAAATCATTGTTGTTGGTATTGGTAAAGTCACACAATTTGGTATTATCTTGAGCCATCGTGACAAGCAAGCAATCCAACACACGAGCAATCAAGAAGCGAACGAAAAAGAGGCGATCGGAAAAGAGAGGGCGAATAAAACGGCAACGGTGAAGTGGGGTAGAGGAAAACGAGAGGCAAATGGCACATAATGTAATGCGGGAGATAAGGGTTTCTGATGAGTACTTGGTATGTTGACTTTTGCGTAGACTCCCCGGCAACAGCGCCAGAAATCCTTCTTGCTACCTCTTGAGCACTCCGTTGGTTTTCCCTTGAAGAGGAAAGGGTGATGCAGTAAAGTAGCGTAAGTATTTCCCTCAGTTTTTGAGAACCAAGGTATCAATCCAGTAGGAGCCACGCACGAGTCCGTCGCACCTACACAAACAAATAAATCCTCGCAACCAACGCAATAAAGGGGTTCTCAATCCCTTCACGGTCACTTACGAGAGTGAGATCTGATAGATATGATAAGATAATATTTTTGGTATTTTTAGGATAAAGATGCAAAGTAAAGAAAGCAAAATAAAGACGAAGCTAGAAATAACTTGTTGACGGGAGATTAATATGATAGAAAATAGACCCGGGGGCCATAGGTTTCACTACTGGCTTCTCTCATGACCATAAGTATTATGGTGGGTGAACAAATTACTGTTGAGCAATTGATAGAACTGAGCACAGTTATGAGAATATCTAGGTATGATCATGTATATAGGCATCACGTCCGAGACAAGTAGACCGACTCCTGCCTGCATCTACTACTATTACTCCACACATCGACCTCTATCCAGCATGCATCTAGAGTATTAAGTTCAAAAGAACAGAGTAACGCTTTAAGTAAGATGACATGATGTAGAGGGATAAACTCATGCAATATGATATAAACCCCATCTTGTTATCCTCGATGGCAACAATACAATACGTGCCTTGCTGCCCCTACTGTCACTAGGAAAGGACACCGCAAGATTGAACCCAAAGCTAAGCACTTCTCCCATTGCAAGAAAGATCAATCTAGTAGGCCAAACCAAACTGATAATTCGAAGAGACTGGCAAAGATAACCAATCATACATAAAAGAATTCAGAGAAGATTCAAATATTGTTCATAGATAGACTTGATCATAAACCCAGAATTCATCGGTCTCAACAAACACACCGCAAAAGAAGATTACATCGAATAGATCTCCACAAGAGAGGGGGAGAACATTGTATTGAGATCCAAAAAGAGAGAAGAAGCCATCTAGCTAATAACTATGGACCCGAAGGTCTGAGGTAAACTACTCACACATCATCGGAGAGGCTATGGTGTTGATGTAGAAGCCCTCCGTGATCAATGCCCCCTCCGGCGGAGCTCCGAAAAAGGCCCCAAGATGGGATCTCACGGGTAAAGAAGGTTGCGGCAGTGGAATTAGGTTTTTGGCTCCGTATCTGGTAGTTTGGGGGTACGTAGGTATATATAGGAGGATGAAGTACGTCGGTGGAGCAACATGGGGCCCACGAGGGTGGAGGGCGCGCCCCCCTACCTCGTGCCTTCCTGGTTAATGTCTTGACATAGGGTCCAAGTCCTCTGGATCATGTTCATTCCGAAAATCACGTTCCCGAAGGTTTCATTCCGTTTGGACTCCGTTTGATATTCTTTTTCTGCGAAACTCTGAAATACGCAAAAAACAGCAATTCTGGGCTGGGCCTCCGGTTAATAGGTTAGTCCCAAAAATAATATAAAAGTGTATAATAAGCCCAATAATGTAGAAAACATAATATAATATAGCATGGAACAATAAAAAATTATAGATACGTTGGAGACGTATCATGCATGCGCACACATCAGGCCTTGACAGACACATACACAACTAGGTGATTCCCGCGCACGGGTTGGAGTCTTTTCGCGCCTGCATAAATTTGTGTTTATCTGACCTATTTCCTATGCAAACTGACAGGTGGGACCCACAAGGAACGTGGTCAATTTAACTAGTCAACATGGTGCCATGCAAACTATTTGGCCAGTCAACATAGTGCAATCCGATGCTGAACGGTGAGCAAGTGACCGTATAATCACCACAAAACATATATAGTGATCGTAATGAGCCTATTCTGAAGTTCGGTGACCGTATTACGCTTTTCTATCTGTAGGCCCTCCAAAACTACATCTATACACGTTCTCGCATGTTACATCTAACAACTATGCAATACAGCACTACTACTACACTCTAACACAATAAATCATATGTGTTTTTAGTTTTACTAGATATCATATTGTTACTTAATTATTCAGTTTGCATACATTAAAATTGCCTTTGAAATGTATGGCTAGTATCATCTACCGCGCGGGAAAAATCCCGCCCTTTCATGTTTAATCGGGTTTGTATCGATGGATCGTGTGAAACAGCAAAACTATAGTACTATACAGTACAAGTGATAGTTCACTGGGCTGCCGTGTCGTGTACTCCTCCGTTGTAAGAGTGGAGCGCTCGCTTTCATAAATGTTCCAGTCCCCTTCACCGACATGTGGGACATCAAGCTACTGGGTCCACGTGCCATACCGAAATACAGTGCAGAGCAGCAGGGGTGAAGCACCCCAGTCATGGCGCCGGCGCAGTAATGAGCAATGAGGCGTCAAATCACAAAGTTGCACCTTTCCCGCAGTTAAGTTGGAGGGACGAAGTAATAATGCTAAAAAAAGAAGTTGGAGGGATGAAGTAACCATCATTTCACTCGTTGCTGAATCCGCTTCTCCCTCATCTTCTTCAAGTTAACCACGTGTTGCTTCTGCCGTTGCTCTGCCTCATGTGGGACGCAGATTGGCTTGGTAAAGCACTGACACATGGGACCGCATGTTAGCAAACCGCGAGGCCAACGTCCTCTAAAAATAAGAAACCTCCCCCACCATCCACGCGGCAAAATCACCTCCTTTTTACTAATCTTGATTCTATAAATTTTTAGATCAATATAATTGAGATTTGTATAAATAGCACACGGGAGCAAAACCAAGTGGTACGGTTAGGGGCATCCACAATGTGTAGCCAAATGTGAAAATAGCTTTTGGCATCGATGGGAACCATTGTGGACGGTGCTGCCAAAGCCAAAAAGATGGAACCGAAGCTCCCTGATTGATTGATTGATTGATTGAAGGAATAGAAAAATGCAATGTCTCTCCTCTTTCTCCCCTGCTTGGACGCATGTACAGTATAGAGCACAGAGTCTACTCCCCTGTCCCTTCTATCACAAATCACAAAGAGTGAGGCGTCAAATCACAAAGCACGAACGAAGCAACCATCATTTCACTCTTCGCTGACTCCGCCTCTCCATCGTCTTCTTTGAGAAACCACCTCACCACACTAAGCTGGACGGACGACACTATTGTGTACTAGTAGTACTAGTACATTTACACGTCCTTTGGTTCAACGGACTTCCTGGATGCAAATAAGGCGGTTGTCTCGGCTTGCAGGCGGCACTTGCAAACGACTTATCGTGGTCTCCCTCAATGGTGTTCTCCGTCGAAACCACTTCGCCAAACCACAACGTTCGAGATATCGTCGATGTCACCGCAATGGGGAAGGAAGTCAAATAGTTACTACCTCCATTTTTTTGCAAACAAGGCCAGTATATCAAAATTACAATTTGCAAAAGGCCACTAACACTAATCGAGGCAAAATTGATGGGGTTTGCCTCGTACTAGCAACCAAGGACATCAATATACCCTTGCATGCATGCGGAAGTGAGAAGGTTAGTTTGCATGGCGCTGCATTAATCAAGCAATGAGAAGTGAGATGGTTAGCTCTTTGGGCTTTGGAGAAAAAATACGCATTAATTGACACGTCAAAGGAGGATTTGTATCGATTAATCCCGCAAAGGAAAACCCCGCCTTTGTTTTTTAACACTAGTACTCCTAGTACATACGTACTTATCATGTTTGGGTCTAGGCCTTGCATTGCCATACTTTGCCACACATTTTTGCCAAGGTTGCCTAAAGTTTTCAAAATGAAAAGGAGGTACACTTGCGCACGGCTGTCGCGGTCGCACCGCACCCTCACACGGTCGCTCCTGCACGCCGCGGTCGCATCGCACCCTCACACAGTCGCTCCTGCATGCCGCAAACCCAACCAAGGGAACACACCCTCACTCACACGTGCTACCGCATGTGAACAAACCAAACTCAACCATCCTACCGCTGACACATAATTTTTGTTCATACAATATGTTTATCCAACCGCATGTTGGGGAGGATCCGTACGGCCCGTGCGGTGGTCTGTTGGGGAAGAAGAAGAGGTGAGGAAGAAGGGTTAGGAGACGTAGGATATACATCCAACCGCCTGAAATGGTAGACTGACCCAAATGATGAAAGTCAGGCGACT
Source organism: Aegilops tauschii subsp. strangulata (assembly GCF_002575655.3). Classification (NCBI taxonomy): domain Eukaryota; kingdom Viridiplantae; phylum Streptophyta; class Magnoliopsida; order Poales; family Poaceae; genus Aegilops; species Aegilops tauschii. The sequence continues at coordinate 469,891,883 of NC_053036.3, read as the reverse complement.
TGCATAACAATATATGTTTTTACACAGCAAATCCTCCCTAAAAACAACAACATAAAGAAAAACTATCACTGCTCGCAGAACGAGACGGCCTCGTCGTCTTTGGCTGCCGGCGTGAACCAGCCGTAGCTGCCGACGTGTGTCTCCGCACCGTGGTTGTCCTCGGCCTCCAGCTACTCGTTCACGTGGAGCGTGCGGGCGCTTGCACGGATGAGAGCACCGCCCGGTTCAAGTCCAGGATGTCCGGTTCTGCCTGCAGGAGGGCCTCGATGGCAGGGGCATCCGCGCGGTCTGCGTCGAGTTGAGCCTTCGCCGCCTCGTTCAAGTCCAGGACGCCCAGTTCCGCCTGCTGGAGGGCCTCGATGGCAGCGGCATCCGCGCGCTCCGCGTCGAGTTGAGCCTCCGCCGCCCGGTTCACATCCACGACATCCGGTTCCGCCTGCAGGAGAGCCTCGATGGAAACAGCTTGCGCGCGCCCCGCGTCGAGTTGAGCCTCTGCCTCCCAGTCGTCCTTTAGTATCGCCAGGTTGAACCGCTGGTCCGCCTGCACCATGGGGGACCCGGACGCCGGCACGAAGTCAACGTCCATCGTCTCATACCCATCGGGGTCCTTCTGCGCCGCGACCTCCGCCATGAACATTGGATCGGCTTCCTCCTCCTCGTAGCTTGGCTCCAGAGAACTCGGGGATTGCCCCGCTGCAAAGCGAGCTTGGGAACGGAGGTCTGTGGCGCCGACCGCCGCCGCGATTTCTGCGCGGCGCTCCGGCGTCAACATCTTGTAGTACGTGATCTTGCGGCGCACCATGGCTTTCCGGCGAACTAGGGGACGCTTGATGCGGGCTAGGGGATCGAAAGGTGGGGGAATGGGTTGGAGAGGAGGTATGGTTTTGGGGCAGTGGCTGGCGTAGGCCGAGCAGCGAAGGTTCTGCTGTGAATAGTGGTTCCGGTGACGACCGGTCAATCGGTTTTGACTGTACATCGCTCTTGTCGCGTTTGCGTTGCACCCCGGCACGCTGGACCCTCCACGTCACTCACCGAATGGAACGCGCTTCGTCTTGCATTTTCGCTCGCTTGTGGGACCGCAGTTGAGAGCAAACCGACGTCCCTCCCCCTCCCCCGCCCGCGTCATTTAGACTACCACTCCCTCCGTTTTATGCAGAATAAATAAAAACAGAGGGAGTATACTACGGATGAGGATCCCCTAACGTGGCCGAACCCATTGAGTAACTGACATGCGGGGCCTAGCAAGCATGGGGTCCGCCTGCAAGTGACCGAAAGGGAGGGTAAGGCAGGGATACCTACGTCAGAGGATCCATTTCCACTACTACTCCCTCCTTCCATCTACAGGGCCTAATGCGTTTTTTGAGGCTAACTTTGACCAAATGTTCGAGTAATAATATATGACATACAACTTACACAAAGCATACGGTCAAATTTGTATGTGAAAGGAGTTTCCAGTGATATAATTTTCACATTATACATCTCATGTACTATTAATCTTGTCAATAGTCAAAGGCGGTTTTGAGAAATGCATTAGAGCATGGTTAATAATATAGCTAGCCGATGGCTATAAGGAACTGCCATGTCATCTATAGCCATCATCTATATGCACTCATACAATAGTGTGGGCTATAAGGTTGGCTATTTCCCGTAAAAAGAATATAAGGTTGGCTATTGTATTAGTACTTTTTTCCATCTCCTCTCTATCTCTTTCTTCATATTTATTGTATTTACCTAGGAATGCGTATATAGCTAGGCTCTTGCATGAGAGCTCACTCCCCTTACTTTTTCACATCTCTCTCCTCCACATAGGCAAAATTGCCATGTAAGTTGGCTCTTAGAATGGCTATTAGGTTGGCTCTAAGCATTTAATATTTGCATATGATTGGAAGAGAGTTGCATGCATACTGTTTTTTCTTGATCTATGTGTTATAGCCGGGCTGTAGAATAAGAGCCCGCTTCACTCTCTTTCCTCTCTCCTCACTCCTCCAAGTAGGATTTTAATGACATGACAAGTCTTATAGCCTGCTGACTAGGCCTTATTAGACTTGCTCTTAGGCCCTATATAAATGGAAGGAGGGAGTACTATGAGCACTGCATACTCTACTACAGATGTTGTCAGTACTCCACTAGTACTATTGGACAGGGAGCTTAAAAAAAGTTACTATTCGACTGGCTATACGTGGCGAAATCCTAGTAGGAAGAGCATGCGGGAGAACAAGCACATTCACGTGGTTGAAAACAAATTGGAAACCATCTTTGTTTAATACAAATCTAGGAGTACATACAAATCTAACAATATTGATTGGGCGTTGTTGAATGTTGATACTTTTTTCTGTAAGTTTGATCAAAGTAGAGATACTTTGACTACACATCAAACTTATATGTAAACTAGAAAGGATCGGAGAGAGTATATTGTACGTTCAAAAGCGAAACGAACATTGAATATCCTTTATATATGATTTGTGGAGGCTATGATCACCGGTTCAAAATTTTGAATCCACCTTAGGTATCACACATGCACCCACTCGTTTTCTCTCGATTTCATCTCGGGGTCTGGAGATCGATTGAAAGAGGACTAGGGTGGGTACAATACGTTTGTTTCGCTTATGAACGTACAATATACTCCCTCTGATCCCCCCCCCCCCCCCCCCGCGGGTCATTTCTATCATAGAAACAGACCAAACCTTTATCTCCTTGCATGACACGCAATTGATCTCTCAACATCAATCGATCTCGTCAAGATGTGTCGGGGCATGAACCGAATGGGATGTCAAAACTAAGACGGGAAGCGGCACGTAGTGGAGGCAAAGTGAAACTTTAAACGAACCATTTGTTTGTATGCATGTCGGACAAATTACAACATTGGAAATACAAGCATGGTCTAGGCCCACATGCGAATGATACTCAGCGGAATGTTCAAATGAGGCATGTGGGAGGATGGACTCGACCGGAGGGCGGCATGATCGATGGAGAAGAGGGTTGGAGAGGAATGAGAAATAAGCAACACCGCATGATTATACTTGAACGGCTCGAATAAACAATAAGTTGTCTCGTTTTCCCTTCCGTCTTGGTCACGGAGTAAGATACTCCCTCTGTTTTTATTTACTCTGCATATTAGGTTTGGCTGAAGTCAAACTTCATAAAATTTGACAAATTTTACAGAAAACTAGCAGGATGCTTGTGCCTTGCACGGAACATCAAGATCTTGTGGGAGAACAGGATGAACGAGGGAAGGCCTTATCTGCAAATGTCGAGAGGAGTGCGGGTAAATTTTCATAGTTTCTTTCCTATCCGTTAGATATAGATAGGAAGGCCTATATTGCAGGATGGTAGGCACACCATCATCACCAACTCTGCTTTTTATCTACACTAGCAAGATGCCCGTGCGTTGCACGGAACATCAAGATGCATTTGTATCAGTAGTTTATCTTGTGGGACAAAAGGATGAATGAGGTAAGGCCTTATTTGCAAATGTGGAGAGGGGTGTGGGTATCTTTTTGCAAAATTGCCATAGTTTCCTTCCTATCCGTCAGATATAAATCAGACGGACTCTTATAAAAAATAGAGTCGGTGATGATGGTGTGCCTGCAATCCTGCAATATAGGTCGTCTGATTTATATCTGACGGATAGGAAGGAAATTATGGCAATTTTGCAAAAAGGTACCCACACACCTCTCCACATTTGCAAATAAGGCCTTCCCTCGTTCATCCTTTTCTCTCACAAGATAAACTAGTCATACAAATGCATCTTGATGTTATGTGTAACGCACGGGCATCTTGCTAGTAAGAGTAGAAGTATGAACATTTACAATAGCAAATATATATGATGTAAAAGTATATTCAATAATGAATCTAATGGTGTTGATTTGTTATTGTATATGTTATTATTTCTGTCTATAAACTTTGTCAAAGTTTACAAAGTTTGACTTTGAGCAAAGCTAAAATGCGGAGTAAATAAAAACAGAGGGAGTACGTAGGGACTAGTATAGTTACTACTGCCGGCACATGGTAAGTTGGACCCCTAAATGCGGGCACGGACCGGGCACACCTCAATTATTCTTTCAAACAGTTGGACACCTACATTTAGCACACCATCCGGGTACTTAATCAAGTGTTACGCTTCACTACTCGAAAAGCAAAAGGGTGGTACCGTACCCAAAACCACCACCCTTGGGGCTAGGGTAACAACTTGGTACTGTACCACATTTGAGCCAGGGCACAAAAACCACCTGTTCTGCGCCTAATGCGCAACGCGGAGCACTGACGCTCGAATATGGCCGGGAAAACAGGGAAACCGACATGTGGTGCACACCTATCGGGACGACATGGCGCAGACTAGTCCAATGGAGGAGCTGGCCCACGACCTCCTTGCCACCGACAACCGTTCATGTGGGTTGTGGGGGCACTACTACAAAAACAGCTATAGCCAATATGGACACTAATGGCGCACTGTACATGTGGTGCGCCATTACTAAATACTAATGGCACACCATGTGTTGGTGCGCCATTAGTGTGAAAATACTAATGGCGCACCACATCCACGGTGCGCCATTAGTAAAAAAAATTCTTTTAATTTTTTCAAAACTACTAATGACGCACCGTGGGATGGTGCGCCATTACTAGTTCAACTAGTAATGGCGCACCACTCCCACGGTGCGCCATTAGTAAAAAAAATTCTTTTAATTTTTTCAAAACTACTAATGGCGCACCGTGGGGTGGTGCGCCATTACTAGTTCAACTAGTAATGGCGCCACCCCACGGTGCGCCATTACTAGTTCAACTAGTAATGGCGCACCACTCCCACGGTGCGCCATTAGTAATTATGTTTCAAAAAAAAGAGCTCACGAGATAGAGCCCACCCAACTCCACCGAACGCCTCCTCCCTCTCTGTCTCGCGACCTCTCTCCTCTGTCCCCCACAAACCCCTCTCCCTCGTCGCCGCCACCACCCACGCCGGCCTATTTCGGCGAGCTCTGGCTGCGGGAAGCACTCCCCCAACCTCCCCAAGCTCCAGGCCTCCTTCCCCTCCGGCCAGAATCGGCGCTCCCACCCTCCATCGTCCCCCGTAGCTAGCTGGGGATTCGGCCGCCACCTCACCTCCTGCGACGGCGAAGCCAGCGGGCGGCGGATTAGGCACCGGCGGCTCCCCCTCGAGCTGATCTACCTTCCCCACCGGCTCAATTTGGTTATCCTCGCCTCCTGAGGTCGTTCCCATCGATCCCCTCCGCTAGGGTTTCGGTGGTGATGAGCCCCTCATCGCCGGCAGTCTCCTTCTCGTTGCTCCAGTCGGGTACGCCACCTCCCACACCTCCTGGTGGTGCTGGTGTTGCCTGGGTCATGCTCCTGCTGTGCACGGTGCCCCTCCGCCGGTCGGGAGGCGTGCTGCGCAACCCCAGCGTTGGTTGGCGTCGTGCGGTGCTGTGGCTGCTGCCTCGCCGTGCTGGTATGGTGACGTGCTCGACATCGGCTACAACCCTATCCCAATGAGTTCCACTTCTCCTCTCTGGCCTACTACTACTTCTAGTGTCTTGGCCATTGTTGCCGCTCTGTTGATGCATTGCTACTGCTGATTGTTTTAGGGCCAACTAAAGGTTATTCTAATGTTGCCAGTAATTGTTGCTATCCCTTTAGTTGCTCCTGTGATCATGCCCTTGCTTATATATCTGATTTGGTGTTCTGGTTTGTGTAAGAACTTGGATAATGCCTTATTGACATCCTACTGTATCTAGTTCAAGTGGTTCTAGGTTGTTTCTACTGTTGTTGGCACTATGGATATAGTTGCTGGTTTTCTTGTACTGTTAATTGTGCTATTGTTATCAGTTTTGTAAAACTGTTAGGATCAAAGGCATGAATTACTAGTCTAAGGCTATACTAATTGTGCTCAATACTACTGTCATGAGGCATGCTACTTTTTAGTTAGTATGCTACTGCTTAATGTCACATGTCATGTTGTCTATGTGATATGCTGCTTGCTGTCATTAGGAGGAGCATGAACCTTTGTCTTCTGCCTTTGATGGATCATCTCCAGCTTCTGCTATAGTCCCTGTTGACACAAATCTGGACACATCCACTCCTGACACTTATCGGGCACCCCCTGCACCATTGCCTTATGATGTTAGTTTGCCAGTTACAGAAAACCCAGGTAAAGCTCTTATGGGCTTTGAGGCTGATTAGAATTTATTTATTTTAGGCTTATTAGAATTAGCCTAGTGATGGTTGTGATGCAAGCTTATAATTTTTCATGTGCAGATCTGGAGAAGTCCGATATCAAAAGCAAAATAGATGATCAGCAGGAATCTCTGAAGGTGGATGAATACGAATCATGTGAAAAGGTGCCCCTGAAGATAAGATCGAGGAGGAGGATGTTTGCCCTATCTGCCTTGAAGGTTGCTTTTCTCTTGATCATTTGTTGGTACTGTCTTTACTTGGTTGGTTGTGGAACTGGATGAACATGTTTGTGCTACTCTTCCATTCGTTATCATTATTTCCACAGTTTTTTTGTTCAAACATATACACATAGTGAAAGTTGGCCACCGTAATAAAACTGAGTACACCATGACTACCCCAATTGATTAATATTTCTTGATTTTCCTTCTTTTATATGCATGTCTAATCTCTGATTTATCCATATATATGTTGGCCGACAGAAAACGGTCGAATCTTAGTGCTGCTGCCCCATGAACACATTTTTTTAATTTGACTGTACATTCAAATGAAGCCAAGTGGAGTAGTATACTGGTAGTATAGTATAATAATATTATCAAAAGGTAAATGCCCTGATTATTTAGCTCTGTCAGATAAATACTTGTCGAAAGTGGGCTCCTATCAAAATTCATTTCCATTATAATCTTACTCATACAATATTCACGCCATGTAATTCTGGAAATATATGCTCATATCTAGTTCTGCATAAAAAATGACAGTATTGACATGTTATAAATAGTTTGTTTGTCTTTCTGTTTATTTTGTTACATTTTGCAGGGATAAAGTGAAGAAAAAGAAGAAAAGATTACTAGAAGATTAGTTTTAGGATTTTCTTTTATTTCCTTGCAATTTTCCTTTTATTGGAAACTTGTAAAGACATTGTAATATTCTTACTATAATAAAAATTATGATTCTATTTCATTTTTTTGTTTTTAAATTATTTTTCCTTGTAGGTTGTTTTCTGTAAATTTAGATTTTTTTTTGTTTTCCAAATACATTACTAGTGGCGCATTTAAGCCCTTATTAGTGGCGCACCTTCCTTTATTACTAGTGGCGCACCTATAAGGTTATTAGTGGCGCACCTGGAGGGAATACCAGTGGAGCACCGAATGGTATACTAATGGCGCACCACATGGTGTGCCATTAGTATCTGGTATACTAATGGCGCACCATAGGTGCGCCATTAGTAATAAAATCTAATGGTGTGGTGCTAGTGGCGCACCTGTAGTGCGCCATTAGTAGGCAAAACAGGTGCGCCACTAGTAGCCATTTTCCTAGTAGTGGGGCCAGCAATGTGGCGCAGCTCCAGCACTGCCTCTGGACAGGGCAACTGCGGTGAGCGACACACTCATCGTCGCTGGACACGATCAGTTTTAGTGTGCCGAGGATGGCGTTAGCGCTGTGGCACGACCAGCAGATCAACACCAGGCTCGTCGAGGATGCACAGGGCACCGAAGTGCGCGCGCGCCACGACGCGTCCGCGGAGTGGTGTAGCACTGCCAACTGCATCCCCAGGACCTGAGACCATGCCGGGTCGTCTTGCTTTTTCAATGACATGTGGGGTCGCATGTGAGCAAAGGGCATCTCCAACGTTGCCACGACCACAGCTGACTACCCTATCACACCAAAAACCCTCGTCCCTCGTGCCGTCGCGGGGTGCATTCCCAGCTGACGCCAGCTGCCCGCATTCATGCCGTCCGTCTGTATGCCGTCGTTAAGAGGCTCGGTGCCCGAGGAACCAACTCCGGCGACTTAATGACGTGCCCGGACGCTTTGGCCTCACTGGAATGTGCTACTTAAAGCGGCAATGCCTAGCTAACCTCCACACCATAGTGCATCGTCCTGCTACCTGGCACCAAATCCGCCATGACCGCGAGCGCGAATGCTCCGCGGGAGAGCTTTGTCTTCGGGGATGAAGCTCGAGGTCACCGCCCTCGCTCAAGTCACCGCTCGCGACGCAATAGCGGTGTAGCCGTACGCGGACACGACCACACAAGCGGTGGCCACGATGGCGGCCGACGACGGGAGCACCGTCAACCACGCGTCCTACTTGCCGCCGTCCAACGTCGGGCACCTCCGAGGTCGGGGACTCCTCCGAGGATGAGTAGGGCATGGGAGGCGGCAGGGCATGGTGTCCCAATTGGCCGGTCCATCTCCCGTGTTCTACTCTTCCTCGCCGGAGACTGCACCTTCGTCTTGAGCCCTGCCCCCGTACATGGAGATCGCAGATGGAGGACGTCGGTCGCCGCCGTAGAATAGGTTTAGGGTTGGGTTTCTTTTATTTTTCTGTCCTATAAAAGTTCGAAATGTAATGAAAATCTATCGTGTTTGCATTAATCTCGGCCGGTGTATATGAACTTTCACAATAATATAGTATATTGTAGGACTACTAGCAAGATGCCCGTGTGTTGCACGGAACATCAAGATCTTGTGGGAGAAAAGGATGAACAAGGGAAGGCCTTTGTCGGTGTCAAAACCGGCGGATCTCGGGTAGGGGGTCCCGAACTGTGCGTCTAGGATCAATGGTAACAGGAGACGGGGGACACGATGTTTACCCAGGTTCGGGCCCTCTCTATGGAGGTAATACCCTACTTCCTGCTTGATTGATCTTGATGAATATGAGTGTTACAAGAGTTGATCTACCACGAGATCGTAATGGCTAAACCCTAGAAGCCTAGCCTATGTGAATATGGTAATGAATGTCCCCTATCCGGACTATGCTCTCCGGTTTATATAGACACCAGAGAGATCTAGGGTTACATGGAGTCGGTTACATAAGAAGGAATCTTCACAGCCGGTCGCCTAGCTTGCCTTCCACGCCAAGGAGAGTCCAATTCGGACACAAGTATGGTCTTCGGTCTTCATGTCTTCACAGCCCATCAGTCTGACCCATGGATAACAGGCCGGACGCCCAAGGACCCCTTAGTCCAGGACTCCCTCAGTAGCCCCTGAACCTGGCTTCAATGACGAGGAGTCCGGCGCGCAGATTGTCTTCAGCATTGCAAGGCAGGTTCCCCTTTCTCCGAACTCCAGGATAGTCTTCGGATGCGATGATTGTATCCAGACCTGTTACACACACCATACACAACCGCGGAGAGAATATAATATTTGCACGAATCTAATCTGTTGACAACCTCTTTACAACACGACATCGCGTTTGTCCGGTCATAATTTCGAACCGTTTTTCTTCTGCCATCCCACGTTTCGAGACGCGGTTGCTATTGGCATGTCTTGTCGAAGCAGAGATCGTGTCCCCTTATTGTGGGATTCTCATCAATGCGGGCATGGGTAACCCAACCGTGCCGTTTATACAGCCCTTGGGAACATGCGAGTTTTTAGGACGAGTGGGGAGGCGCTTGATATTCGCGGCCTTTATAAGGGGATAAGGACACTCCCCCTTTACCCACACCCCTCTTCATCTTCAGTCCTTTCGTCCTTGAGCTCTAGCGCCCAAGCTTTAGCTTTTCCTCGTTCGAGAAGGCACTCCAATCATGTCCGGATCCGGAGCTGGAGGCAAGTGGATGGCCTCTTCCATCAAGAAGAAGGACATCACGGAGCTCCGGGAGGCCGGCTATTTAGCCAAGGAGATCGCTCACCGACTCCCGGCAAAAGGGAAAATCGTCCCTACCCCCGAGCCCCACGAGACGGTTGTGTTTCTCGCACACTTCGTCCACGGGCTGGGATTCCCCCTTCATCCATTTGTCCGTGGATTGATGTTTTACTATGGGTTGGATGCTACCTCTTGAGCACTGCGTTGGTTTTCCCTTGAAGAGGAAAGGGTGATGCAGCAAAGTAGCGTAAGTATTTCCCACAGTTTTTGAGAACCAAGGTATCAATCCAGTAGGAGGCTACGTGCGAGTCCCTCGCACCTACACAAACAAATAAATCCTCGCAACCAACACGATAAGGGGTTGTCAATCCCTACACGGTCAATTACGAGAGTGAGATCTGATAGATATGATAAGATAATATTTTTGGTATTTTTATGATAAAGATGCAAAGTAAAATAAAAGCAACGGAAATAACTAAGTGTTGGGAGATTAATATGATGGAAGATAGACCCAGGGGCCATAGGTTTCACTAGTGGCTTCTCTCAAGAGCATAAGTATTTTACGGTGGGTGAACAAATTACTGTTGAGCAATTGACAGAATTGAGCATAGTTATGAGAATATCTAGGTATGATCATGTATATAGGCATCACGTCCGAAACAAGTAGACCGACTCCTGCCTGCATCTACTACTATTACTCCACACATCGACGGCTATCCAGCATGCATCTAGAGTATTAAGTTCATAAGAACTGAGTAACGCTTTAAGCAAGATGACATGATGTAGAGGGATAAATTCATGCAATATGATAAAAAAAACCCATCTTGTTATCCTCGATGGCAACAAATACAATACGTGCCTTGCTGCCCCTACTGTCACTGGGAAAGGACACCGCAAGATTGAACCCTAAGCTAAGCACTTCTCCCATTGCAAGAAAGATCAATCTAGTAGGCCAAACCAAACTGATAATTCGAAGAGACTTGCAAAGATAACCAATCATACATAAAAGAATTCAGAAGATTCAAATATTATTCATAGATAAACTTGATCATAAACCCACAATTCATCGGTCTCAACAAACACACCGCAAAAGAAGATTACATCGAATAGATCTCCACAAGAGAGGGGGAGAACATTGTATTGAGATCCAAAAAGAGAGAAGAAGCCATCTAGCTAATAACTATGGACCCGAAGGTCTGAAGTAAACTACTCACACTTCATCGGAGAGGCTATGGTGCTGATGTAGAAGCCCTCCGTGATCGATCCCCCTCCGGCAGAGCTCCGGAACAGGCCCCAAGATGGGATCTCACGGGTACAGAAGGTTGTGGTGGTGGAATTAGGTTTTTGGCTCCGTATCTGATCGTTTGGGGATACGTAGGTATATATAGGAGGAAAGAGTACGTCGGTGGAGCAACGTGGGGCCCACGAGGGTGGAGGGCGCGCCTGGGGGGGTAGGCGCGCCCCCCTACCTCGTGGCTTCCTGTTTGATTTCTTGATGTAGGGTCCAAGTCCTCTGGATCATGTTCGTTCCGAAAATCACGTTCCCGAAGGTTTCATTCCGTTTGGACTCCGTTTGATATTCTTTTTCTGCGAAACTCTGAAATAGGCAAAAAACAACATTCTGGGCTGGGCCTCAGGTTAATAGGTTAGTCCCAAAAATAATATAAAAGTGAATAATAAAGCCCAATAATGTCCAAAACAGAAGATAATATAGCATGGAGCAATCAAAAATTATAGATACATTGGAGACGTATCAAGCATCCCCAAGCTTAATTCCTGCTCGTCCTCAAGTAGGTAAATGATAAAAATAGAATTTTTGATGTGGAATGCTATTTGGCATAATTTCAATGTAATTCTTCTTAATTGTGGTATGAATATTCAGATCCGAAAGATTCAAGATAAAAGTTCAATATTGACATAAAAAATAATAATACTTCAAGCATACTAACTAAGCAATTATGTCCTCTCAAAATAACATGGCCAAAGAAAGTTCATCCCTACAAAATCATATAGTTTAGTCATGCTCCATTTTCGTCACACAAGAATGCTCTCATCATGCACAACCCCGATGACAAGCCAAGCAATTGTTTCATACTTTAGTAATCTCAAACTTTTTTCAACCTTCACGCAATACATGAGCGTGAGCCATGGATATAGCACTATGGGTGGAATAGAATATGATGATGGGGGTTATGTGGAGAAGACAAAAAAAGGAGAAAGTCTTACATCAACGAGGCTAATCAATGGGCTATGGAGATGCCCATCGATTGATGTTAATGCAAGGAGTAGGGATTGCCATGCAACGGATGCACTAGAGCTATAAATATATGAAATCTCAACAAAAGAAACTAAGTGGGTGTGCATCCAACTTGCTTTCTCACAAAGACCTAGGGCACTTGAGGAGGCCCATTGTTGGAATATGCAAGCCAAGTTCTATAATGAAAAATTCCCACTAGTATATGAAAGTGACAAAACAAGAGACTCTCTATCATGAAGATTATGATGCTACTTTGAAGCACAAGTGTGGTAAAGGATAGTAACATTGTCCCTTCTCTCTTTTTCTCTTTTTTTTATGGCCTTTCTCTCCTTTTTTTATTCCTCACTTGGGACAATGCTCTAGAAAATGATGATCATCACACTTCTATTTATTTACAACTCGATACTAGAACAAGGTATGACTCTATATGAATGCCTCCAGCGGTGTACCGGGATATGCAATGAACCAAGAGTGACATGTATGAAAGAATTATGAATGGTGGCTTTGCCACAAATACTATGTCAACTACATGATCATGCAAAGAAATATGATAATGATGAACGTGTCATGATAAACGGAACGGTGGAAAGTTGCATGGCAATATATCTCGGAATGGCTATGGAAATGCCATAATAGGTAGGTATGGTGGCTGTTTTGAGGAAGATATAAGGAGGTTTATGTGTGAAAGAGTGTATCATATCACGGGGTTTGGATGCACCGGCGAAGTTTGCACCAAGTCTCAATGTGAGAAAGGGCAATGCACTCTACCGAAGAGGCTAGCAATGATGGAAAGGTGAGAGTGCGTATAATCCATGGACTCAACATTAGTCATAAAGAACTCATATACTTATTGCAAAAATCTACAATTCATCAAAAACCAAGCACTACGCGCATGCTCCTAGGGGGATAGATTGGTAGGAAAGACCATCGCTCGTCCCCGACTGCCACTCATAAGGAAGACAATCGAAGAACACCTCATGTTTCAAATTTGTTACATAACGTTTACCATACGTGCATGCTACGGGACTTGCAAACTTCAACACAAGTATTTCTCAAATTCACAACTACTCAACTAGCACAACTTTAATATCACTACCTCCATGTCTCAAAACAATCATCAAGCATCAAACTTCTCTTAGTATTCAACACACTCATAACAAAGTTTTTACTATTCTTGAATACCTAGCATATTAGGATTATTTAAGCAAATTACCATGCTATTTAAGACTCTCAAAATAATCTAAGTGAAGCATGAGAGATCAATAGTTTCTATAAAACAAATCCACCACCGTGCTCTAAAAGATATAAGTGAAGTACTAGAGCAAAAACTATATAACTCAAAAGATATAAGTGAAGCACATAGAGTATTCTAATAATTTCCGAATCATGTGTCTCTCTCTCAAAAGGTGTGTACAGCAAGGATGAATGTGGTAAACTAAAGAGCAACGACTCAAATCATACAAGACGCTCCAAGCAAAACACATATCATGTGCTCAATAAAAATATAGCTCCAAGTAAAGTTACCGATGGAAGTAGACGAAAGAGGGGATGCCTTCCGGGGCATCCCCAAGCTTTGGCTTTTAGGTGTCCTTAGATTATCTTGGGGGTTCCATGGGCATCCCCAAGCTTAGGCTCTTGCCACTCCTTGTTCCATAATCCATCAAATCTTTCACCCAAAACTTGAAAACTTCACAACACAAAACTCAGCAGAAAATCTCGTGAGCTCCGTTAGCGAAAGAAAACAAAAGATCACTTCAAGGTACTGTAATGAACTCATTCTTTATTTATATTGGTGTTAAACCTACTGTATTACAACTTCTCTATGGTTTATAGACTATTTTACTAGCCATAGATTCATCAAAATAAGCAAATAACACACGAAAAACAGAATCTGTCAAAAACAGGACAGTCTGTAGTAATCTGTAACTAACGCAAACTTCTGGAACTCCAAAAAATCAGCCAAAATAGGAAGACCTAGACAATTTGTTTATTGATCAGAAGCAATTGGAATCAATATTTTATCACGTTCTGGTGATTTTTAACAATTATTTTCGTGAACAGAAAGTTTCTGGAATTTTCTGCAAGATCAAATAACTATCATCCAAGAAGATCCTATAGGTTTAACTTGGCACAAACACTAATTAAAACATAAAAACACATCTAACCAGAGGCTAGATCAAAGATTTATTGAATAACAGCAAGGAAAAATATTGGGTTGTCTCCCAACAATCGCTTTTCTTTAAAGCCTTTTAGCTAGGCATTGATAATTTTAATGATGCTCACATGAAAGACAAGAATTGAAGCACAAAGAGAGCATCATAAAACACGTGACAAACAAATATAAGTCTAACATACTGCCTATGAATAGGCATCTTATAGAAAAACAAATTATCATAGCAAGCAAAAACTAGCATATGCAAGGAAGCGGAAAAGAATAATAGCAATCTCAACATAACGAGAGGTAATTTAGTAACATGAAAATTTCTATAACCGTATTTTCCTCTCTCATAATAATTATATGTAGGATCATAAGAAAATTCAACAATATAGCTATCACATAACATATTCTCAACACGATCCACATGCATGCGAAGTTGACACTCTTCCAAAATAGTGGGATTATCATTAACTAAAGTCATGGTTTCTCCGAGACCACTTTTATCAAAAATTTCATAAGATTGAATATTATCCAAATATGTGGGATCTAAAGTTGACGCTCTTCCAAACCCACTTTCAATATTATTGCAAACACTATTATCAATCTTATATTCATCATGGGGCTTAAATAAATTTTCAAGATCATAAGAAGAATCTCCCCAATCATGATTATTGCAACAGGTAGTGGACATAACAAAACTAGCATCCCCAAGCTTAGGGTTTTGCATATTATTAGCATAATTTACATAAATAGAATTTATAATAATATCATTGCAATCATGCTTTTTGTTCAAAGATCTATCGTGAATCACTTCATAAAGCACTTCATCACAATTTTCAGATTCACGGATTTCAAGCAAACCTTATAAAGATAATCTAGTGCATCCAAATCACTAGGAATTGGTTCATCATAATTGGATCTCTTAAAAAGATTGGCAAGCGGATGAGGATCCATAGATATTAGCTTCTCTGTTTAGGAATAAATACTTAACTATTTCAACCAAACGAGCCAAGTAAGACATCAAGGCAAACGAAAAGACGAACGGAAAAAGGGCGAATAAAACGGCAAGCGTGAAGTGGGGGAGAGGAAAACGAGAGGCAAATGGCAAATAATGTAATGCGGGAGATAAGGGTTTGTGATGGGTACTTGGTATGTTGACTTTTGCGTAGACCTCCCCGGCAATGGCGCCAGAAATACTTCTTGCTACCTCTTGAGCACTGCGTTGGTTTTCCCTTGAAGAGGAAAGGGTGATGCAGCAAAGTAGCGTAAGTATTTCCCTCAGTTTTTGAGAATCAAGGTATCAATCCAGTAGGAGGCTACGCGCGAGTCCCTCGCACCTACACAAACAAATAAATCCTCGCAACCAACGCGATAAGGGGTTGTCAATCCCTACACGGTCACTTACGAGAGTGAGATCTGATAGATATGATAAGATAATATTTTTGGTATTTTTATGATAAAGATGCAAAGTAAAATAAAAGCAACGGAAATAACTAAGTGTTGGAAGATTAATATGATGGAAGATAGACCCGGGGGCCATAGGTTTCACTAGTGGCTTCTCTCAAGAGCATAAGTATTTTACGGTGGGTGAACAAATTACTGTTGAGCAATTGACAGAATTGAGCATAGTTATGAGAATATCTAGGTATGATCATGTATATAGGCATCACGTCCGAAACAAGTAGACCGACTCCTGCCTGCATCTACTACTATTACTCCACACATCGACCGCTATCCAGCATGCATCTAGAGTATTAAGTTCATAAGAACAGAGTAACGCTTTAAGCAAGATGACATGATGTAGAGGGATAAATTCATGCAATATGATAAAAAAACCCATCTTGTTATCCTCGATGGCAACAATACAATACGTGCCTTGCTGCCCCTACTGTCACTGGGAAAGGACACCGCAAGATTGAACCCAAAGCTAAGCACTTCTCCCAATGCAAGAAAGATCAATCTAGTAGGCCACACCAAACTGATAATTCGAAGAGACTTGCAAAGATAACCAATCATACATAAAAGAATTCAGAAGATTCAAATATTGTTCATAGATAAACTTGATCATAAACCCACAATTCATCGGTCTCAACAAACACACCGCAAAAGAAGATTACATCGAATAGATCTCCACAAGGGAGGGGGAGAACATTGTATTGAGATCCAAAAAGAGAGAAGAAGCCATCTGGCTAATAACTATGGACCCGAAGGTCTGAAGTAAACTACTCACACTTCATCGGAGAGGCTATGGTGTTGATGTAGAAGCCCTCCGTGATCAATGCCCCCTCCGTCGGAGCTCTGGAACAGGCCCCAAGATGGGATCTCACGGGTACAGAAGGTTGCGGCGGTGGAATTAGGTTTTTGGCTCCGTATCTGATCATTTGGGGGTACGTAGGTATATATAGGAGGAAGGAGTACGTCGGTGGAGCAACGTGGGGCCCACAAGGGTGGAGGGCGCGCCTGGGGGGGTAGGCATGCCCCCCTACCTCGTGGCATCCTGTTTGATTTCTTGACGTAGGGTCCAAGTCCTCTGGATCATGTTCGTTCCGAAAATCACGTTCCCGAAGGTTTCATTCCGTTTGGACTCCGTTTGATATTCTTTTTCTGCGAAACTCTGAAATAGGCAAAAAACAGCAATTCTGGGCTGGGCCTCCGGTTAATAGGTTAGACCCAAAAATAACATAAAAGTGAATAATAAAGCCCAATAATGTCCAAAACAGAAGATAATATAGCATGGAGCAATCAAAAATTATAGATACGTTGGAGACGTATCATTGGACTTCCACGATCTGGCCCCCAACTTTATACTTAATATCTCAGCATTTATCATTGTGTGCGAAGCCTTTCCCCGCATCCCGCCTCACTTCGGCCTATGGCTGAAGACCTTCAACATGAAACCGAAGGTGGTGAGCGGTCAACAAGCAGAGTGCAGAGGCGCTATGGTGGGCAAAATGCCCAATATCACCTGGCCGGAAGGCTCCTTCGCAGAGACGGTGAAGGGATGGCAGTCGGGGTGGTTTTACATCACCGAACCGCGTGACGCTGATTGGGTAACAGCCCCCGAATTTCGATCCGGAATTCCGATGCGGCTCACTTCCTGGCAAGAGAAGGGTCTGACCTGGGGATCCTTGGACAAGATATCTGGGCTCCAGACATGCGTCCAGAACATGATAACCAAGAAGATCAAGCTTGTGAATGTGATCCAGGTCATGCTCATTCGCCGGATCCTTCCGTGCCAACGCCGGACTTGCTATTTGTGGGAATACGACCCCGCCGAGCACCAGACGCTGCTAGGGCTCTTCGGCACAACGCACGAAGGCGTCTAGAAAGCGATCTTCAAGGCTGGCGAGACGCCCCCGCCCGCGACTGAAAATCGCGGGCTTAGCTCACAGCGCCAGGCCAATCCGGTAAGTCTTTTAATATTTTCGAGGCGTACCCTTCACCGGCATATTTTGAGGATGGATACTGAGCTCCTCCACCTACTTTATCAGGCTTGGATCAAGGTGGCGGAGCAGATTAACTGTCCAGCTCCGCTTCCTGAGGAGGAAGAATTCCCACTTCTGACGAAGATGTTGTTTCCGGCGCCGTATGACATGCCAGAGAAGACGGCCAAGAAAGCGGCCAAAGGGGCCAAGAAAGGCCCTTGCCAAAAAGGCGTTCCAGACATGTCGTCCGAGGACAAGACTTCCTCCTTGTCCGATGATGACGACGAAGAGGAAGAAGAAAACGATTCCCCACCTGAGGTGGGGAGGAAGAAGAGGGGGGCCCCCGGATCCGGAGGCGAAAGCGCCTAAGAGGGTTAAAGGCTCCCAAGTGGGTAACTCCGTGTGGGATATCGATAGCAGTCCGGAGCGACCTCGTCGGACCAAGCCTCAGGACGCCTCGTAAGTACCAGAATCCGAAAACGTCTGGCCTTTCTGGTCTGTGATATTGATATACCTTAAACCATGTTATTGCAGTCCGGCACGCGATGGCTCCCCGCAATCCTCGACAGAGGAATCGCTAGACTCAAAGGAGATGGCTAGCATGTCTCCGCCACCTGCTCATTCCGTCTCTCCCAAGGATGATGACGAGGTGGTGTCGCAAAAGACCTTCCCCAACTGGGGGGAGCTTCCGGAGATCATTGGGGTGGCGCCCCAGGACGATTCTTCAGTCGCCGGACACATGGGGGAAAAAGTTCCCGTGGGGACTAGTGACGGGGCCCGAGTTCCCTTCGGGCCTCAGCCGGATACCATTCCGGAGATCCGCACAGCTCCGGGGTCCAGCGAACGGCACTCTCCACAAGAAGGGAACGTGCCTGTTCCACCGGTGACCTCTTTCTAGCCAGAGGCACCGGATAATCTGCTGGAGGTGCTACGAGGCGCCTCTATCGTAGATGAACATCATGTCCTTATGGACACGGTAATAGAAAAGGTTCAGTTCATCAAAAGCGTACTTACCAAAGCCTGCACTAGCCTTCTAACAGGCTTTGAGGTAAGTAATGTGGTTGTAGGAAAAATATCACAGTATAGACAGTAGCCCCTAATGCTCTGTTTGGTGTTCGGGAAGAAAAGCCGAACAGAGGATCAAGAATAAATATCACAGGAGTCTAACATGAGTTGTCTATGTGAATAAGCAGGTATCGCTGCAGGCTGGCACTGCTCATGCTGCGGAGGTCTCCGGACTGAAGCAGAAACTGGAGCGGGCCGAGGAGGAGCTCGGCCTCGTGAGGAAGCAGCTGGAGGATAGCCAAGGTATGCAGTAACCTGTGGGTATATTTCGAAAAAATGAATAGTCCGACTGGACTAAAGTGTCATAAACTTTATTAGGGGCCACGACCGAGGTGGCAACCCTTAAGAAGGCGCTAGCCGAGGCTAAGGACAAAGCGGCCAAGGAACGCGCCTCGCGCGAGAAGCACGAGGCCCGGGTTGTCGAGGCGCAGCAACAGCTCCAGGGCGCGATAGAGAGATTTGAGTCCCTGGAGCGCGATTGTAAGGCGCAAGAGTCCGAATTGGCGAAGGTCCGCCAGAGCACGCAGGATGCACGAGCCGAAGCCCAGAGCGCCCTCCAGGAAATTCAGGCAGCCGAGAAGATTACAGCGGGTAAGTCTTTCACCATGCATAGCAAGTATATAGAAGAAACATTCCTTGTACTTATCCTAAATTTGGATTTCCAGGGGCATTTATGGATCCCGCACAATGTATCAGATGCTGCCGAGTATTACGGAGCCGAAGAAGGGATGTCTACGGAGAAGCTATTCTGGTCCCAACATCTGGGATCTGAACATCCGGTACCCTTCAGCGACCAGCTAAAGCAGTTGGTCGAGCTGCACAAGTTGGCAGAGCTAGCCATGAAGGACCTGATAGTCCGGCTGTGGCCTGCCGATCCTATACCTAGCAGCTACTTCGGACTAGTGCAGCGGCTTGTGAGTGCCTGTCCGCGGCTCGAAGCCGTGAAGCGGTCGGTCTGCATTGAAGGTGCGCGTATGGCCTTTGCCCGCGTCAAGACGCATTGGGCGAAGCTGGATGCCAAGAAGCTGATGAACGAGGGACCGCCGGAGGGCAAGGAGCATCGTCGACCCGAACACTATTTTGATGGCGTTCTAGAGGGGTCACGCCTTGTGGCGGAGCAATGTTCGAAGGATGTTATATTCCCATGAGGACATGTATATTACCTTGTTCCGTAATATGGAACAATGATGTTATGTAGTATAATTTTTATGATTGTGAATTTTACCTCCTGTGCGGCCGTTTATTAAATTTGAGGGTTGACCAGTCGTTGGCTTCTGCCCCCCCCCCCCCCGTAGATAGTACGGGGGTGCTCGGGATAAATCTAAACACTCTTTACTCCACATTCTGGTCCTTAAAGGAGGTGTTTAGCGCAACAAACAAGGCAATCAGACTATGCGGCCTTTACCGCCCTCACTTAGCCATAGGAGTTTGACAATTAATAAAGTTGGCGAAGCCCCTGGTGTTCGGAAGGCCGAATTAGGGGCGTGACACACGCCTAATCGGAAGAACCGATTCTTCGCAAGAAGCGGAAAAAAATCTCCAACGATTTGGAACCTCGCGAACAGCTGACCGGCTCTCGCTGCATCATGACAGTCAGTTTTCGGCTTTCTCTACTGAGGTGCTTGTCTGGAATAACCGGGACACAATCGTTGTAGTTCTCCCTTTACTACCCTAGCCGATATAGCGAAACGTAAGGTAGTAAACACAGGAGCCGGGCAACCCAACTATTGACCAAAGACATGATTCGGAGCCGATGCATATAATGCTATAAGTTCGGGGTGTCGAACTGTACTGTAAAAGTGTTCGGACTTTTATTGCCGTGATGCGGGGTGTAATGAAGCCCCTGGCATAGCGGTACATACCATGGTGTACGTGTGCAATAAGTAATAGATACTAAGGTGAGGAAACGGGAAAAATGAAGTAATGAGCTGACGCCACCATTTATTCACCATTGTGACGTAACTAGTACGTCAAGGCGTGCTTTGTACAAGTAATGCAATGAGCGAGTAAGGCTATTGAACATGCCGTAACCAAGGACGAGCTGCATGTGGGTATGTAAAACAAGTATGGTAATCGTTTATTAGAGATCACCTGGGGGTTCCGCTGTACGCCAAAGCTCCTTGCCTCCTTGGTGTGTTCTGAAAGTGGGTTGTCCGTATATACCTCGAAAAGAGAAGAAAACCCATAAAAAAGGGTAAAAGCGGGCGAATCCCAGGGTTGGTCAAGCCGTACTGTGGATCGCGAACGAGTTATGCCTCCGTCGATACCCCTAGGGTTTTGAATGCGTAGTTTATGTACGCGCGACAGTAATGCCGTTGCCTCATCGGGGCTGGGACGGAGGCCGAATTGCTAATTCGGCTCGTGACGAGCTGAGCTGTCCTGCTGCAGTGTTGTCCAGACCCTTTTGATGATGTCCAGGGGCTCGACAGCCGGATTATGATGCTGCTTGAGAAGGCCGTTCTTTATTTCTGCTGCTAGGGCGGCTGTGTGCTCCTCTGTGCGGAGGGAGCGTTCCGTGTTTCCATTTACTGTAATGAAGCCACGTGGACCGGGCATCTTGAGCTTGAGATAAGCATAATGTGGTATCGCGTTGAATCTAGTGAATGCGGTTCGTCCGAGCAGGGCATGATAGCCGCTGCGAAATGGGACGATATCGAAGATTAGTTCTTCGCTTCGGAAGTTGTCCGGAGAACCGAAGACCACTTCCAGCGTGATTGAGCCCGTACAGTGGGCCTATACGCCTGGTATGACTCCTTTAAAGGTAGTCTTTGTTGGTTTGATTCGTGAGGGGTCAATGCCCATCTTCTGCACTTTGTCTTGATAGAGCAGGTTGAGGCTGCTACCACCCTCCATCAGGACTCGTGTTAGGTGAAACCCGTCAATAATTGGGTCAAGGACTAGTGCGGCTGAACCGCCGTGGAGGATACTAGTTGGGTGGTCTCGACGATCGAAGGTGATCAGGAACGACGACCACAGATTGATTTTTGGGGCGACTGGCTCTACCGTGTAGACGTCCCTAAGTGCTGGCTTACGCTCCCTTTTGGGGATGTGTGTAGCGTATATCATGCTCACCGTTTTGACTTGAGGGGGAAATTTCTTCTACCCCCAGTGTTCGGCTGTCGGGGCTCTTCGTCATCGTCCTCGCTCTGTGATTCCCCTTTTTTGTTGTTTACCTTGCTGGCTTGTTTAAAGATCCGGCAATCTCTGTTAGTATGGTTTGCCGGTTTGTCTGGGGTGCCATGTATTTGGCAAGGACGATCAAGTATGCGGTCCAAGCTGGATGGTCTTCTGCTGCTCCTTTTATAGGGCTTCTTTAGCTGGCCGGACTTGGAGCCACTGAATCCGGCATGAACTGTTGTGTCCTCGGTGTTATCGCCATTGCCGCGGCGTTTGTGTCTGTTGCGCCGGAGCTTGCCGGTGCTGTTTTTGTCCTCGGAGGGGCATGTGTCGTTGGCTGTGTTCGTACTGCGAGCCAGCCAACTATCCTCTCCCGCGCAGAAGCGGGTCATAAGTGCCGTGAGGGCTGCCATGGACCTCGGCTTTTCTTGGCCGAGGTGGCGGGCGAGCCATTCGTCCCAGATGCTATGCTTAAAGGCCGCTAGGGCTTCTGCATCTAGGCAGTCAACGATCTGGTTCTTTTTAGTTAGGAACCTAGTCCAGAATTTTCTGGCTGATTCTCCAGGTTGTTGAACTATGTGGCTTAAGTCATCGGCGTCTGGTGGCCGGACATAAGTTCCTAGGAAGTTATCAAGGAAAGCCTCTTCCAAGTCCTCCCAGATGCCGATGGAATTCTCAGGCAGGCTATTTAACCAGTGTCGAGCTGGTCCTTTGAGCTTTAATGGGAGGTATTTGATGGCGTGGAGGTAAACTCCTCGAGCCATATGTATATTGAGAATAAAATCCTCAATCCATACTGCAGGATCGGTTGTGCCGTCGTATGATTCAATGTTGACATGCTTGAACCCCTCGGGGAATTCATGATCCAGCACCTCGTCTGTGAAGCAGAGAGGGTGTGCGGCACATCTATAGCGGGCCGCATCACGGCGGAGCTCTGATGGAGTCCGTCTGCGGCATTCGGCTCGGGCGTGGTTAGGTTTATCACGTCCGAATAGGTAGGCGTCGTCGTGCCTCGAGACACGTCCACGCGATCCGTAGATCGATCTTGTATGTCCTGCTCTACTGTCCAGGGTTTGCCGGAGGTCGTACGTGTGACCCTGAACTCTTTCGCTCTATTTTTTGCGGGGCGGTGGGGCAGGCCGCTGTTCGGCCTGAGTTGCCGCTTTATCCCGACCGCGGGGTGGCCGGTCGGCCGCCCTGTCTCGACCACGTGGTGGTCGTTCCGCATTACGCGAGGGAGATGTGTGCTCTGGTGCCTCCTCATCGAATTGAGGTAGCAGTCTGCGTTTCGGGTAGCTCTTGGCTTGGCGCTTGAGGTCGTATTCTTCGGCTGTCAGGACGTCGGTCCATCTGTCGGCAAGCAGATCTTGTTCGGCTTGAAGCTGCTGTTGTTTCTTTTTCAGGCTCCTTGTAGTGGCTATGAGCTGGAGTTTAAAGTGCTCCTGCTCTAGAGGGTCCTCAGGCACGATGAAGTCTTCGTTGCCGAGGCTTGTCTCCTCTTCGGAGGGTGGACGGTAACTATCGTCCTCCGAGTCATCTTCTATGGCCTGTTCATCAGGGTTATCTTGCCCGTTGTCGTTTTCTTCCTGTTTGGATGTAGCTCCAACAGGGTCTTCGTTGTTTTCGGCGTTGCCCGGAGTGCTATTTTCTCCGGTGCCAATGCTGCCATCTTTTGAGCGTCGAGGCTTAGAGCGGCGTTTGGGGCGCCGGCGCTTGGACTGTGCCGCAGAAGGCTTATTCGTGTCTGGCTGTTCTTTGTCGTCGCCAGATTCTTTAGGTGTATCAACCATGTACACGTCGTACGAAGAGGTGGCCGTCCAGCGTCCAGTAAATGGCGGGTCTTGGCCTTGCTCCTTGTTGGCATCGTCGTCCATATCGTCGATGTCTTTGGAGCCATAGTCAAGCATGTCGGTTAAGTCATCGACGGTGGCTATGAAGTGGGTGGCGGGTGGGAAGCAAAATTCCTCGTCATCCGCCTCTAACTCAAACCGAACATAGTTCGGCTGTGAGTCCTCCTCCAAGGATAAGTTCTTTAAAGAATTTACCACATCACCAAAAGGTGAGTGCTGGAAGAAGTCTGCGGCGCCAAATTCGAAAATCGATAACCGATCCAGCTCGGTGTCCGCAGGCGCACCTGATCCGGAACGTGTAGCCGGGAACGAGTCCGGAGTTCCATCGACACAAGTATTGTAGGATGTCGAGTCCGTGTGCGGCTCCAACGCCGTGGACTTTCTGGCCTCGGAGGGCACGATCTGCTTCGGTTCTGAGGCCGTTGCAGCAACAGGATCCATCTCCTGGATGTGATCCGATGACAGATTTATGTCATGCTCATCGGAGAGAAGGGGAACGACTGCCGCAGTCTCGAATCCATCGAAGATCAAGTCTCCACGGGTATCCGTGACATAGTTCAAGCTTCCAAATCATACCTGATGGCCAGGGGCGTGGCTATCGACCTGCTCCAGATGGCCAAGCAAGTTTGCCCGCAGTACGAAGTCGCCGAACACAAAGGTTTGTCCGGGGAGGAAAGTTTCTCCCTGAACGGCGCCATTACTGACGATTGAAGGGGCCATCGAGTCCTTTGCCGACAGCACAGTGGAACTCTCAATGAAAGCACCAATGTTGGTGTCAAAACTGGCTGATCTTGGGTACGGGTCCCGAACTGTGCGTCTAGGATCGATGGTAACAGGAGACGGGGGACACGATGTTTACCCAGGTTCGGGCCCTCTCTATGGAGGTAATACCCTACTTCCTGCTTGATTGATCTTGATGAATATGAGTGTTACAAGAGTTGATCTACCACGAGATCGTAATGGCTAAACCCTAGAAGCCTAGCCTATGTGAATATGGTAATGAATGTCCCCTATCTCGACTATGCTCTCCGGTTTATATAGACACCGGAGAGATCTAGGGTTACATGGAGTCAGTTACATAAGAAGGAATCTTCACAGCTAGTCGCCTAGCTTGCCTTCCACGCCAAGGAGAGTCCAATCCGGACACAAGTATGGTCTTCGATCTTCATGTCTTCACAGCCCATCAGTCCGGCCCATGGATAACAGGCCGGACGCCCGAGGACCCCTTAGTCCAGGACTCCCTCAGCCTTATCTGCAAATGTGGAGAGGAGTGCGGGTAAATTGTCATAGTTTCCTTCCTATCCGTTAGATATAGATCAGATGGCCTATATTGCAGGATGGCAGGAACACCATCATCACCAACTCTACTTTTTATTGAACCGAGACAAAGCTAAAATGCGAAGTAAATAAACACATAGGGTCTACATACACAATTTATCTTAGGCACTCCAATAGTACGTTCACTACACATTCACGCATTTCACATCTTTCTACATCTACGGGAACCTACGAAAGGATTAACGTAAATTGCCTCTCTCTCCTCCCTGATTTTCATGGTGGTGGGCCCCTCCCTCCCCCCAATCTAAAATCAACATCTCACACGTTTCACATTACGTTAATTACATAACTGGGATTATGTAGGTGTAGCATTACTCGTCCTAAAAAACCCAACTAAGCCAACCTCCCAGCATATCGCGCGGAAAAAGACCCGGTCACGCCGTTTTAGTCGGGATTACCAGATTACTAGTAGTAGTATCGACGGATCGCGCGAAGCACCAAGTTGTTTTTTGAGGGAGCGAAGCACCTAGTTTAAAAGGAAAAAAGCGGTACACTCACGGCACCCCTATCGCGGTCGCATTGCACCCCACACACGTTCGATCCTGCACACGGCTCACGCAAACGAAGCGCGCTTCGGCTTGCCTCTTCACTGACACGCGGGACTGCACTTGGAGAAACCGACCATGCGCCAAAGTCCCACGCCCACCGCGCGAAAATCCCCCCCCCCCCAAATTCCTCCAAATCCCAAATTGAACCGCCCTTCGGCCAACAAGCCAATAATATTCCCCAAACCCCCTCCCCCCGTCCCCATCCACTCCATTTGCTCCGCCAAAGCCGCCCTCCCCACTGCGCCAATACGTCGGTGCCGCGGTTCGTCGAGGGGACGCACGGCGATCCTCTCACTCCCATAGTACGCTCTCGTAGACTGCCGTCCTCTAGCCGCGCTGCCACCGCTGGCGACGTTCGTGTGGAGGCGCACGGCGGTCAGCTTCTCCCACGCTACGCGCATTCTAGACTGAGGCCCCATGCATGTCGGTGTAGCACTGAATGTTAGCTGATAGACGCTGTTAATCTCACTGTTTGCCAAAGTAGTTTACAGTCAATATGCTCTGCTTAAGAAGCTTCCTTGCCCTGTTCCGCGCTCAATCTGCTTAGCTGAGATGGCATGCCAAGCCCGATTATTTGCTAAAATATCCTGCCATATATTTATTGTGACGTAGATTGCCATGGTCTAGTAGCCAATCTGTTAGGTGAAATAGCTCTACACCATTTTTTACTCAATCTTTGTTGCTGCGATGGCCTTCGATAGTTCGATGGCTGTGTGCTCGGCCTCATTGACTGCTGAAACAGCCTGCCATAATTTAGCACTCAAATCTGCTTGCTGAATTAGCTTTCCTATAATATCTAGTAGAAGAACTAATTTGTATGTCTAACAGATGGACAGGACTTGGATAACTTCTGCTCGAAGATTCTCTGCTGCATATGTCGAGGGGGTTGAAAACTTCATGAACTTTATCAGAGCTGTGTACGGTGGTCCGAAATCAAATGTGCTCTGCCCGTGTAGCAGTTGTATGAATTCAGTTACAAGACCCCAGTCAACTGTGCAGAATCATCTACAGTTGTATGGGATGTCGGTCACATATACTAGGTGGGTTCACCATGGTGAAGCTGTGAACGTCAATGTTACTGACTACGTGGAAGCAGCAGATCACCATCTTGATCTGCCTGATGCTCAAGTGGAAGAGGAGGAGGAGGTGGTGGTGGCGGAGCCAGTGAGTTTGACCAACATTGAAACAATGCTACGAAATGCTCGTGCATTTCATGAACTTTCACCTACAGAAGAAAAATGGTGGGCCCGCATGTTGGAACAATGCAATGTGGCTGTCACCCCAGGAAATAAGCTGTTAGTATTCTCAGCTATGGTCACCTTTCTTCTGGTGAAGACATCTTAGCGGATGACCAACAAATCATTCGATGCGATGTTGGCTGCTTTCCGCAAAGCTTTCCCAGATGCGTCTGAGCTGCCACACACCTACAGTAAAATGAAGAATTTCCTTCGTGCGGTTGGAATTGGATATGATATGATCCATGTTTGTAAGAATAATTGTGTTCTATTCCGGAAGGATTATGCCAACTTAAGTGCATGCCCGAAATGCAAATCATCAAGATGGAAAGATGGCGATGCTGTGAAGAGGATTCCTCATAATGTTCTGAGACATTTTCCAATTACACCAGGATTACAGAGGTTGTTTCATGATGCTGAAACAAGAGAGGATGTACTGTGGCATTCTAGGAACCAGGAGTACAGAGATCAGAATATAATGAGCCATCCATCTCCTGGTAGTGAGTGGAAAAGCTTCAATCAGAAACACAAAAAGTTTGCCGCTGACCCGAGAAACATTAGACTTGGCTTAGCTTTAGATGGATTTAACCCATTTGGCCACCAGAGCGCCACATATAGCATGTGGCCAGTGCTTGTTATCCCTTACAACATGCCTCCAAATGTCTGCACCAAAGAATCAAACTACATGATGGCCTTGCTCATCCCAGGTCCAAAAAGTCCTGGAAAGGATTTTGATTTATTCATGGAGCCTCTTGTGGAGGAACTTCAACAGCTATGGAGGGGTGTTCTCACTCGAGACCTATATAGAAGCCCACCAGCTGATTTCTTTCTGCGTGCTGTTATAATTTGGTGCATCCATGATTATCTGGCTTTGGGCACTATGTCAGGGCGAACGACACATGGTTACAATGCATGTGTTCGATGTGACAGGAATCCGCTGTCATACGCAATACTTAACAAGATCTGTTACATTGGACACCGCTGTTTCCTTGCCAAGGACAAGCCGCGTCCTACAAAATACCGAAGACATGTGTTCAATGCAAAGCATGAAAACCGTGATGCGCCAAAGAGGCTCACAACCGATGAGTTGCAAGTGGAATTAGAGAAGGTCAGGCATATTACACCAGGAAACCATCCTGGTAATGGTAGCGGCAAAAGGAAGCGTGGCAGGGCAGAAGAGAGATTATTGTTTACCCGCAAGTCCACTTTGTGGGACTTGGAGTATTGGAAAGATTTGGATCTGCGGCATAATCTTGATGTGATGCACATCAAGAAAAATATATGTGACAACATTATCGGCACACTTCTTAATATTGAAGGCAAGACGAAAGATACCTTAAAATCCAGGATTGATTTGACACACCTGGGTATCAGACAGAATTTGCAGGTGCAAGATGAAGGTAAACCACGGGATATGGCACCAGCTGTGTACGTCTTGGACAAGGTAAAAACAAAAGAATCCTGCAAGGTCCTGTCACGTGTGAGATTCCCACATGGATTTGCTTCCAACCCTGAAAGGAGAGTCGGTGCAGATGGAAACAAGGTACAAGGGTTGAAAACTCATGACTGCCACGTCCTACTTCAAAGGGTTTTACCTGTTATCCTTAGAGGATTGGGCCGCCCTGACTTATACAGAGCAGTTGCAGAGTTGGGACAATTCTTCAGGGAACTCTGCAGTAGAAATATCAGGGTAGATGCTTTGGAGCGTCTTAGAGACAAGATACCAACTATCCTATGCGACCTTGAGAATATATATCCTCCAACCTTCTTTGATGTGATGGTGCATTTGGCTGTTCATCTACCTGATGAGGGACTACTTAGAGGTCTAGTACAGTATGGCTGGATGTACCCTATTGAAAGGCGGCTAGGCACTTTCAAGGGCTATGTTAGGAACAGAGCTAGACGTGAGGGTTCCATTGCAGAGGCCTACATTGCTACAGAAGCGTTGACATTCTGCTCAAAATACATTGAAACAGCTGATCAGCTTAGCAAAGAGGTGGGTGAAGACAATCCCGAGCTCAATGTTTTCGATTATTCTGTTCGAGTTACAGGGAAGAGTCGACAAGAGGACAAACCTAAAGATTTGGACAAAATGGTTTGGTATGTGTTGAATAACTGTCCTGAGATACTACCTTATATCAAGTAAGTGCTAAGTACTGCAGCTTATACATTGTAATCTACTAAACTTGCAGCACATTCTTATATATTTAGATGTTTGACGCGATCACTATGTTGTGCAGCATCTACAAAAAGGAGTTACTGCCGCAAAATCCAAGAAACATTGATAAACTGGTTATGGCAGGATTTGCAAAATGGTTCAAGATCCATGTAAGCTTTTGAATTGCACTGTCAGTTTTTTTAATATATTGAGTACATAAGATGATCAACTTGTCTATTTTCTAACCATATGTTAAGAAGATGCGGGAGGATCGGCACGCAGTTGATGATGCCCCTTACGCACTAGTAATGGGTCCTGATACTCGGGTAAGACATTATGAATCTTGCGTTGTTGGAGATGTGCGCTATAACACCCTTGCACGCGACGAAGGCAGGAAGACACAAAACAGTGCCATCATGAGCACGGATACGTACGACAGAGAGACAACTGAAATGTATGCTAACATAACAGACATCATTTAGTTGCAGTATATCTCCAGTTTCGAGGACCATCGGTGTGTGGTTCTGTTGTGCTGTCGTTGGTATAACCTGTTTTCCAGGATTGCAAAACCTAGAGCTGATGATTATTTCAAATCCATCAATGTCAAGGCGGCATACCAGACCAACGAGCCTTTTATTTTGGCAAATCAAGCAACACAGATATTTTTCTTGGAAAACACATTTGCACATAGCGATAACAGGAGAGTATTGCAAAGGTTTGAGCAGAGGAATTGGTTTAATGAAGTTGCATAACAAGATGATGCTTACACTACTCCTGATGTACAACATTCCATAGATGTTCCTAATACCTTTGAGAACCATCACGTCAATGACGCTGGCGAAAAGATTGCCTATCGTGTTATGGACATACAAGAGTTGATCAAGAAGAAGCCAACATTTGAGGACATTGAGGATGAAGAAGAAGATGACACTCTGGGGAATTACGATTCAGACTGATACACATGGCGAAGATGTTGACGCTGCTACTGTGGATGATGATTAGATTGCTTTTGTCGTATTTGCCTGTCAGAAGAAGTTTTTTTATCTACTATGTGAAATTGTGTTTGCTATGACAACTGAAACCTGATGAACGTGTTGTTTAGTATTTTGCTGTGAGAACATCACTTGTTATGTATGTTCATTTGTGTTTAGTGATTGTATGACGACTAAAACATGATGATATTGTTGTTTAGTTGTACTCATATTTGGCTGTGAAACTTGAATTTGATGACATAGTTTGCTGTTGGACAGCAATTTGCTCGACGTCTTCGAATGGGAACAAAGCTGACCCAACAAGGCCTCTGCTAATTTATTTATTTATTACCAAAAGGGCCTCTGCTATTTATTTATTTATGAGCAAAAGGGGATACCCCCTGGTTTCCGTTAATAAAAATCATTAGATGTTCACAACACTATGCCCAGCCTACTACACAGGTTTCATTCATTACTAGTTTCAACAAAGTGCTCATGTCATAGCCACTGAATACATCACGAGTGCTACATACACTGCAAATAAAGAGACAATCATCCAATAGAGCACATTGATTTTGCCCATTATCTTCACAAGCTCTTTCATCTCCTCATTGCTGTCAAGGCTGTTCAACAGTTGTTGCTTTGCCATGATCAGAGGAACTGCATCTTTAACCTTCTGCTCTGCATCTTCCTCTTCTGCCGTTCCTTCAGTTACTTGTCCAACACCCCAACCTGCTAGTACTGGGATTGCTCGGCTAACCAAATAATCA
Organism: Aegilops tauschii subsp. strangulata; assembly: GCF_002575655.3. NCBI lineage: Eukaryota > Viridiplantae > Streptophyta > Magnoliopsida > Poales > Poaceae > Aegilops > Aegilops tauschii. The sequence goes on along the minus strand of NC_053036.3, from coordinate 469,861,237 downwards.
GCATAGTTGCATTCCCCCACATCACAACTTCCCAGAAATACAAATCACACAAGTCTTCCCTTTTCTAGATGAATCAAATTAGAAGATTATCAACCAAACTATTAAAAAAATCAGCAACTGAAAGTAGCAGAACAACACTTAAACATATTATTACCTTGTCAAGTCTCTCTTTTTTCTAAAACTCAGCAACGTCTCTTTACTGGTACACTAGCTTGTTCTGTACGCCTTCTCAAGTCTTTGATTTTCTTTTTTTTGCGAGGAAGGAAGGAGGAAAAAATTGAGAGTTCCTGGGACTCGAACCCAAGACCTCTCGGTTGAAAACAAAGGGTGCTAGTCACTTATGTGGCGAACGTTCCCTGGGAGGCACTACTAGGAAATACCTTATAGACAGATGCCTAGGAATAGCGAGGGGTATAAACCCCGCGCTACTACTTAGTAGTAGCGCGTGTTATAAACCCACACTACTACTAAGTTGATAGTAGTAGCGCGGGGTATAAACCCACACTACTACTAAGTGGTTTCCACCGTGCCCACCGGGACAAGCAGTAGTAATAGCGCGGGGTATAAACCCACGCTAAGTTGATAGTAGTAGCGGGGTGTATAAACCCCATGCTACTACTATGTAGTCCCCATCGTGCCTCCCGCGATAGGCCGCAGTAGCAGCGTGGGGTATAAACCCAGCGCTACTACTATAGAACCACGAACGCATGTATACACACATAGCTCGTGGAGGCCAAAGCCCAAATTCCCCTCCGCCTAGCCTGACCACTCCGCCCGCTCTTCCTCTCCGTTTTCCCAAGTCCTCGGCGCCGCCGCCCGCCGTCCCCACCAAGCACCACCCGTCCGCCACCGCCACCACCTCCCTCTCCCTCTCCACCCGCGCGCGCGACGCCTCCCCCAGCGCCCCGTCCCCCTCGCTGTCTCCTCCGGCGGACGGGGTCGGCCCCACGGTGCCGATGCGGGGCGACGTGTACCTGGGACGGCAGCTCGCGGCCGCGGCCGCGGCGGGCGCCCGCACGCGCACGCCGGAGGAGGACGCCGAGAGGCGCCGCCGCCGCAAGGAGAAGCGGAGGGCCCTGGCCAAGAAGATGCCCTCCGGGGTCGCCTGCTGCTATGGCTGCGGTGCCCCGCTGCATACCGGCGAGGAGGGGTCCCCCGGCCACGTCGAGCCCGCCACCTACGACCTGGTAAGCACGCGCATACACGGGCTCAGCTCGCTGCCATTTTCAGTGTGTTCATCGGCTTATCAGAGCATGGACTAACATGACACAGTGTGTTTCCTTTCGCCCGTCGTCGCTGTCGGCAGTGAAAATTCGATGCCAAATCACACCTGATGGCTGATGTAGTGTCTGCACTAGGAAATGAAATTCTAAAGTGACGATGTGTTTATCTTGACTGTATGATTGCTGGACATGACAACATTGTCTTGTTTGTATCCTGTGTGAGCAGAAGAAGAGGCACAACCAACTGAAGACCGTGCTATGCAGGCGGTGCAAGCTGCTGTCGCACGGAAGGTGTTTGACAAAATGACCAAGTAAGGTAAGAGTGGCTTTCATAGTTCTAGTACTACTTGGCGTTTTTGTTTCTCTCTGTAATGTACTAATGTGACTCTAACATTTCCCTAAAGAAAGAAAGCTTCAACTTCACCGTGGCACTCACCACTAAGTACCTATCTTGTCCTGTCACGTACCTGAAAATACTAAACTAAAAGGCATTGTTGTTGCCCGAAACAGAGTAGCCCCTCCTCTATTTTTGCAACGCTACCATCGGGTCTTCACTTATCCCATCTGGGCCATCCACTAACTGAACTTAACTCAGCCACGATGTGCTTCCGTTCTTCAGAGTACCACCTTTCTTCAGTGAAGCTTTGGCTGTGGTCTCTCTTGACATCAGGTAACCCATGTTCATAACGTAATTGAGGTACTTCCATCTTTGATGTTAATGCTATACATATTGCTACTCATTTCTAATTTCTTTACCTGCTTGAGTGATCAGATCATTATAGTTCAAAGCATTGCTTTTGTTTCTTGGATTTGTAATACAAGAGCCTGCAGTGAACACGTGCAGGTGTGGCATGTATGAGACGATGGGTTCATCCATCAGAAGCAAGGTGTAGCTGTGTTCTGGATTTGATTGGAGCTTACAAGCTGTCTTAATGATTTCAGTTTCAGGTCTAACCAAAGCTTCTCCCTCCGGTTATGCAGGTTGACACGAAAATCCTCCAAATCCAGTCCACCAACGGAGGCAATGAATCATCATTGTGGCCGCGTCGTGTACAAAGGGTCAAGGCTACCCATGTGTCCATGACATGTAATTAGCAGTTTTACATTGGATGTTGCTAAGCATATGGAGATGCATTTGCCTTCAGCGGTGTGGTATGCTTGCCCTTATTCTACTCATAATTACCACATCAATACTTAATTAAGACAACACTCATATGTGCAACTAATCCATGTATTTCCAGTATATACTTAATTTCTCAACTCCTCCAGGATATATGTGTGATGGCACCCAGTATTTAATGTTAAATAGAGAAATAAATATTCCATGTTTCTATGTATGCTTATCTCTGTACAAAATAAAAAAATGTAAGTAGATGATTTCTCTGATTGGAACTGTTCTCTAAAAACTGCATGCCTATGACAATCTGTAGTTGTACGTACAAGGCTATTATCATCAGTTATTCAAGACTTTAATTTAAAATAATCTTATGGGCTTCTATGCAAAATTCATGATGAGAACTACCAAGCTCTCTTATTGTTTCCGGTTTAACCAAGAACCAAGAATTCGAGTCTATAAAAAGGAGAAGAACATAGCCCTCATCCGGGCCTGTTAGCTCTGTAATAACACAGAAGTGTGTCATGCAGTCGCGTGTAAACAAGGCAGTACAAAAATTCACCTAGACCGTCATTGATGTGGTACATCTATAAAGTCCAATACAAATCCGTTATTAAGATTATTTGGTATGATTTTAAACAAAGGCTCTCTTCAAGTCATGGCGTTCTACAAATTCCAAATGTATTAAGTTATGTCGTTTTTTAAATTCCAATGCATTTTTTCCTTACTGTTACCTGATGATAAAAGAAAAGAGTCATGATTATTTTCTTTTAAAAAGGTACTTAGTTAGTTTAAAATATATACGAACTGTCAAGAATATCAAGTATATGGGAATATTCTACTTTGTGATTTTAATAGAATAATATAGTATGTGAGCGTAAGAATTTTTATCATTGAGGTAAACAGAATTATTTTAGCATGCCATAGTTAATATAGTTTAATATTTTCATTGGGTACTATCATTGATATACGCATAACTTCTTGAGATAGTTGAAGCATATACGGATATGAATATACCAAAGAAAGTAAGCAACATGTTAGTCGACTTTGCATATTTCTCGAATGATTTTAATCATTTCCCTCTTTTTTTGCGGCTAAGTTTAATCACTTACCTCTATATATACAGTATAATATAACCATAACAAGAAATGATATCAAGTTATCTCAGTACATATTATTTTCGTGTGTTGGCTTATAATTTAATGTGATTAACTCCGTCCGACTAACACATTTGTGGATACACACTCTCCTGTCAATCCCTGTTGCTCAAGTCCTTTAGTATGATTAGATGGTACCATCCTGATATAGTTGTACACAACTCATAATTATATGTTAGCAATATAGACCTAATGTAATATTAGGCAACTAGGCCGTGCGAATGCACGGGTTGGCGACTAGTTAATAGAAATCACTCACTTTTTTGTTTTTGTATATTTATTCCCGTAGCTACTCTACAACACAACATGCAAGGAAATATATGTCTACTGAAATTTAATTTAATTTGTTCTTTGCTCTTTACAGAAATCTTGGATTCATAAATGGGAGAAGCACATAAGGGAGAAGAAGATGATTGCAAGGATGGAGAGGGAGCAAATCATTTGGAGGGATAGAATGCCACTGTTTGGTGTTTTTATGCATTTTTGTTTGCTTTCATTTGTGTTTGCACTAGCTGGGAATAAGTGACTAGGCAATAAGTGTAGATGTATGGATATGCTCTAATGCTCCTGGTTTACTATGAATCTTCGATTTGTAATGATGTGTAATGCTACTGGTTTATTACAAATCTGGGCTTGTTTTAGTTGTTTGAATTGTATGCATAAATGGAATTCATGGATTTTATTTTTTTAATTCCTAATTTGTTAGTAGTAGCGTAGGGGGAAAACGCAGCGCTACTAGTATTTAGGATACTGGTAGCGTGTGGTACTATAGACGCGCTACTACTATTTCATTAGTAGTAGCGTGGGTGCGAAATAGTAGTAGCGTGGGTGGCATACGCGCTACTTTTAGCTGTAGCGTGATACTAGTAGCGCGGGCACCCACGCTACTAGTAGCCAATTTACCCGCGCTACTAGTAGCCTTTTTCCTAGTAGTGAGGAGGACGGCAGACGAACGCATTTTCCTCGCAGTTTTAGTTGCGACACAAGATCGAACGGTCGCAGTTTCAGGAATGTTATCAGGCAAATGAGCCCAGTTTTTCTTTTCTTCCTATATATAAAAGTATGCTAGTTGGTGTTAGCTTAGTCAACAAACGATTGTGCCAACCTTGACCGTTGGATTGACATTCAACGTCTATCGTGTTTCTTCAGTCTCTTCTTCCTCCAGCCGCCAAAGCCAAACCAGTGCCTCCCACGGCTGGCTGTGCTGCCGCGCACGCATCGTGGCCACATCGCACCCTAAAACTCTGCGCATCTTCCCCGGCTCCTGTTCGTTCCCGTCTGAGGCCTCACCATCGTCCTCCGCCTTGGTTCGCTTGCCGCGGCGCCGCCCTCCGGTGTTGTCAACATGGTCAACAACCGAGAGGAATAAGGAGATGATTGTACATGGTGAGGATGACAGTAGGGACCCAGCAGCGCGCAGTAATTTTGTTTTTTCGGACGGAAAAGGGTATCAACTGGGTTGTTCGGGAGCTGTGGCCCATCTAGCACATGACCAGCCCAGTTTGTTTTTTTTTCTTTCTAAAAATGGCTAGCCCAGCTATTTTGTTTTTTGCAGAATAACCAACGTAGGCCTACTTGCTTTTCTACGTCCTGCTGGGCCGGAAATCTTTCAAGACGAGGAGGGATGCATTTTGCCCAGAAAATGGGCTATAAGTAATAAGAAATGGGCTATAAGTAATATTAAATGGGCTATAAAATGAAATAATACAGCAAATAGGTAATTAGTTCCAAAATACTTTTTTCTTTCGGATTTTGATATTTTAAATTTCATTGTTTTTGTGCGGGTAAAATTTCATTGGATTTAAATTAAGGTATGTTTAGTTTTTAAATTAATTTGAATCTAGCTAGAAATTTCGGGTTGTATGTTGTTTGGGACAGATTTGGAGGCTGACTTGTGGGTCTACTAGGTTGACGTGTACGAAAGGCTTTGTCAACTTAGTCCACAAACGATTCTAGCAGCAGTGACCGTTGGATGTTAATCCAACGGCCGTGCTGCTTCTTCAATATCTGATCTTCTTGCTCCAGCCGCCCAAACCAGTGCCGGTGGGACTGCCTGCTCCCACCTCCCGTGGCCGGCGGTGCTGCCGCACAGGCCGCACCGCCCCACCCTACTCCATTGTTGGCCAGACCATTCCTCTACTCACCCACACCTCCTGTTATTTTCTAGCGACGGCAGCCGGACCAGTAAACCCTCGTACCCCCCACCGCATGGGCAACCACTGCCGAGTCTTCCCCGGCTCCGTGTCGTCCCTTCCTAGGCCTCGCCGTCGTCCACCGCCCTAGTGCTCTCGGTGCGCCGTGGTCAACATGGTCAACGAACGACATCCATCAGACGTGGACTGTACGTGCAGAGGCTGATAGCTGGGTCCATGGCCGCACACAAGGAAATGCCTCCTTATTATGCACAAAATAATGATTCCTCCACCTGACATCTGGGACCTACCGGAAGGGCCTTTATATTTTGCGAAAAAAATGTTCCCCGCGCTGACAGGTCGGACCCACTAGCTATATCTTCGCACGCAAGGAAGTGCCTCCTTATTACGCACAAAAATGAATACTCCCCCTGCTAGGTGGGACCCAGCATAGTGGGAGGCTGACATGTGGGCCTACTAAGTTGACGGGGACGGAGGGCTTTGTCAACTTAGTCAATATGAACGATTCTAGCTCCAGTGACCGTATGATGTCCATCCAACGGCCGTAGTGCTTCTTCAACCTCTGGTCTTCTTGCTCCAGCCGCCCAAAGCAGCGCCGGTCGTGCCGCCTGCTCCTGCCTCCCGTGGTCGGCTGTGCTGCCGCGGAGGCCTCACCGCCCCCTACTACTCCCACCGCTGGTCAGGCCCTGCGGCAACGGCAGCCTCACACCGCAGCCGAACCAGTGAACCCTCGTACTCCTCTCCGCGTGGGCATCCACTGTCGCGTCTTCCCGGACTCTGCGTCGCCCCCTTCCTAGGCCTCGCCGTCGTCCATCGCCTTGGTGCTCTCGACGCGGCATGGTCAATGTGGTCAACCACCGACTTCCATCGGAAGAGTACTGTACGTGGAGAGGCTGACAGCTGGGTCCACGGCCGCAGCAAGGAAGTGCCTCCTTATTGCGCGAAAAATAATGATTCCTCCACCTGACAGCAGGGACCCACCGGACGGGCCACCGTATTTCGTGAAAAAAAACGTTTCCCCCCTGACTGCTGGGACCCACCAGCTACATCTTCGCATGCAAGGAAGTGCGTCCATATTACGGGCAAAAAAATTGATTCGCCCCCTGACTGTTGGGACCCACTAGCTACATCTTCGCACGCAAGGAAGTGCCTGACAGTCGGGACCCACCTGGTCGAAGCGTATGTAGTGTTGTCATTCTGGTCGCGAACGTGTACGTACATACTGGTCGATGTAGAGGCGTGCACGTGTTGTAGTAGAGGCGTGCACGTAGCATGTACACGTACGTACAGCGGCCAGGGTGCAAGAAAGAAAATATGGTCACGTATGTACATATGGGCGGGGTCTCAAACGCCTACTCGCTCATACGTACGGCCAGGGCTCGTGTACATGGCTGTGTCGGAACGGAGAAATTGCTTCGGCGTCGTGTTCATGGGGAGGCAACAGAATGCGTCGTGTTCATCGGGAGGCAACGGAACGCATGCTGTTCATCGGGAGCCTACCGGCTTGGACGGAACAGCCGATGAAAACGAGACCTGGCGTACCGCGGAACGGAGGAAACGGCCTTGTGTTCAACCGGCCACGGTCGAAATGGGATCCTGTTCATCGGGAGGGGTCTGACGTACCGCAAAACGGAGGAAACGGACTTCTCTTGGACCTCCTACGGTCGAAACGGGGTCCTGTTGATCGGGAGGGGTGTGGCGTACCGCAAAACGGAGGAAACGGACTTGTGTTGGAGGGCTACGGTCGAAATGGGGTCCTATTCATCGGGAGGGGTGTGGCGTACCACAAAACGGGACTCCACGGGATACTGTTCATCTCCACCGTCGACCTCCTCCAGCCTCCACGGGCTACTGTTCATCCACTGTCGACCTCCTCCAGCCTCCACCTGCGACTGTTCATCCACGGGCTCCTGTTCATCCAGCCTCCACCGCGCGCTCCTCCACCGGCTACTGTTCGACCAGCCCTCTCCACGGGGTCCTGTTCAACCACCCCTCCACGGGCTACTGTTCATCCAGCCCTCCACCGGCTACTGCTCAACCTGCCCTCCACAGGGTCGTCCTGTTCATCCACACCTCCACGAGGTCTTGTTCATCCACCCCTCCACCGGCTCGATCAATCGGGGTCTTGTTCATCCAGCGGCAACGGCCTCTACTACCACGGGGTCCTGTTCATCCAACCCCCCACCGGGAACTGTTCATCCAAACCCCCCAACAACGCTCACTGTTCATCCAGAGGCAGCATCGATCGGCTTCAGTTAGCAGCAGTAGCGAAGGAATCACTCGGGTTCAGTTAACAGCAAGGGATCGATCGATCGCTCAGGTTCAGTAACGCATAGCCTGCAGTGCAATCGCTCGGGTTCAGTTAGAGCCCAATGTCTCGCACACACATGAGTACGTACGAGAGAAACGCGCATCGCTCGGCCCCCGACCACCCACCGTAACCGGGAACTCCCCGATATTTTCCTCGCCCTCGCTTCTACCACGGTTTTTCCGTCATGGACGGCCCAAAGAATGTCATGCAGCTACGTCTCCGGCCTGCCCAGGACGAAAAGCCCATTTTCTGTCATGATTTTTTGTCATAGAAGTAGGAGCCCACCACATCTATGATGATACCGAGTTTTGTCACAATTATCGTCATAGAAGTGTCATAAGCATGACAGGAAAAAAAAATCGTTCATCCCAAAATGTCACGGATGTGTCTTTTTTTGTAGTGCTATCTCACTTGAAGGATGTAGTAGATGGATGGTTTTAGTGGCGCAAATGATAGAAGCGGTATGTGTCTTCAACCATTCCATGCCGAGAATGAGGTCAATATGGGATGACTTCAAAAAAATGGGGGAAACATGGAATTCCAACCTTTCAAGTTCAACGGGGACGTTGTGACTAACCATGGTGGTTCGACATTGGCCCGCGGAATGCAGCTTGGAATTCCGACCAAGTGATGACGGTTCCAACAGGTAAGGAACGACTGTGGCTGTCCCACCATTTAGCAGCGAGAACTTTCAGGTAATAAGCCGCGAAAGTGACATAGTTGGTAGGGCTACATCAGCAGACTCCAACTCGAAAGTCATGTCACGAGCCAGTTATCAGCATCAAGGGGCTGAGTTGAGCTTCGGTAGATGACAGGGTTGAGACACGCAAAGTCTTGAAGTGTCACTGGGGCTGGTTGCTGATTCATATTGGGACGCGGGAATTGAGCCATGACTCCTTTCATGAACTGGCGATTCAACTCAACTGATGTATCATTCCGGCCATGTATTCAGGCGGTGGTGGATCGTCGCCACCACGGCCGAGTTGGTCTAACCATCCTTCTTGAATGCAACAGGGGTAGTTTAGCAAGGGGTGGAGCAAGTGTATGGAGTCATTCATCATGTAACCTGAACAGTGAGCAAAGGCACATTATGTACAAGCAGTAGTCATTGAAGACATACAACTTACATATACGGAGCCAAGTACATGTTGTTCGTATGAGTTCGGACAAGAGAAACACCCTAGATATACTAGGCGGCACGCATGCACACGATGGAGGGATACCACAACGGGACATAGCAAAGGCTACATCAACATCAGGGAAAACCTCTGGAGCGAGGGATTTGCAAGTGACGACACAGGGTGCCCTCGATAAGAGATTCCTCTGGTCAATGAACATTATGAAGCAGAACTTGGCCCTTAATTCGAGAAAAGGGAGTAATACAAACTGTTGGGTGGATGTGATCACGAGATCCTAATGTTACAGTTAGCGGAAACTTTAACCCGAATAGAAGAGAGATCAGAGTTCTAGAGTATAGACGAGGAATAAATGATGCTAATACCATGCGACGTGGGCTTGTAAGCCACACAGCCATGTTAGTAAAACATGTTTTTCAAAGACTAGACTCAACTTCGGCCAAGGAGTTCGAAAGAGGGTTCCTACAGACAGTTGGCTCTGATACCAACTTGTGACGCCCCCGACTCAACCATACACTAATCATACACGCAAATGTGTACGATCAAGATCACGGACTCACGGGAAGATATCACGACACAAATAGAATAATACAAGCTTCATATTACAAGCCAGGGGCCTCGAGGGCTCGAATACTTAGCTCCATACACAAGCGAGTCAGCAGAAGCAACAATATCTGAGTACAAACATAAGTTAAAAAAATTGCCTTAAGAAGGCAAGCACAAAAGCAACAACAATCGAAAAGGCAAGGCCTCTTGCCTGGGACCTCCTAACTACTCCTGGTCGTCGGTGCTCTCCACATATTATTAGGCACCCTCCAGGTAGTACTAGTCGACGGGGTGGCATCTGGCTCCTGGACTCTGCCATCTGATCGCAGCAACCGGGTATAGGGGAAAAAGAGGTAGCAAAGCAACCGTGAGTACTCATCCAAAGTACTCGCAAGACTTACAATAGATCTATACTAAGTATTCATCGGTATCAAAGGAATGGGTAGTATCTGTGGACTGAACTCCAGAATGCCAAAACAGAAGGGGGAAACCTAGCCTATCGAAGACTAGCATCTTCAAGCATCTTGCAACATTCAGAAGAGTAAAGAATATCATTTTATAATTAACAAGCAAGTTGTAATATTAACGCCCAGAGATCCTTCCCCGACTCCCTGCGAGAAAGCAATCCTGGAGCCACATATCCATCACGTATCACAAGTATCCATTTCTAGTTATAATAGATAAAGATACCATTCCGAGCGTCCATTACCATGGACACGGCTATTCGAATAGATAAAATTCCTTGCAGGGGTGCACCACATTTCCCAACATGCTTGATTACTCTGGCCGGACAAACTTTCCTGGGTCAATGCCTGGCCTCGGAAGATCAACACGTCGCAGCCCTACCTAGGCTCAACAAAGAGGTCCCCGTCGGTCTACATCCTAAGCGCTCCGGGATCTTGGGCCCATCGCCCATTGCACTCCGGGTCGTTGCGCGCAAGGTGAATACCAGCACCGCCTCGGATGGCACGATCCGACCGTGCCACAATGCTGAACTGGACGTCTGACAAAGCTTCGGCTGATACTACGATGCCGAGTGCCCATATCTTTTCCCGCGTGGTGGTTAGTGCGTAAAGGCCAGTGGCCAACTCAGAACAAATACCCAAACCTGTTAGTGCATTAACAATTAAAGGTAGTGACGGCTGTCGAGACAAGTCCCGAGCTACCACCACCTCCTGGGTGATACCGCTAAACAGCCAGCCGCCATCGTAACATCTCGCGGGTGCTCTCTGGGCCCGCCTGACTTCCATAGGTATCTCTCGCGGGTGCTCACTGAGCCCGCCCGACTTTAACAAAGGTTCTGAAGTAAATTTAAGGTAACCGTGTGTCCAAACATCAAGGGGAAAACCCGAGGAATCACCCTTGATGGATCCTACTCGATGTAATCCTCAAGATGAACATAGGAGGAATCATCCTTGAGGTTCACACTTGAGGGGTTGCACGACAAAGTCGTATCGGGAGTGGTGAAGGAGGAATCACCCTCGACAGACCATGACCGATTAGCTATGCTACAAAATTATCATCAGGAGTGCGTTACGAGGTATCACCCTCGGCACTCAATAGTAGCTCTGCAGAGTCGTACAACGAAAGGGGGTGGAGTGATGTGTCGGTCTCAACACGTCGATCATGTTGATCGAGCCATCGGTCAACAAGCTGGGGCAACTGGGACAAGGTGAGGGGTCATTGATGGATCACTAACCAACCTATACTAAGCAATTTAGGATAAGTAGGTAAGGTACAATGAGCAGGTTACAAAAGTAGGCTATGCATCGGAATAGGAGCAATCTATAACAGTAGCAAAATCTAATGCAAGCATGAGAGAGAAAGAACTGGGCGATATCGAAATGATCAAGGGGGGTTTGCTTGCCTGGAAGCTCTGCTGAAAGGGAAGGAGGATCGTCGGTGACGTAGTCGATCACAGGGGCATCAGCAGCGGTCTCGGGGTCCACCGAAGAAGAAGAGGGGGAAGAAACAGTAAATACAAAGCACACAGATGCATGACATGACTACAGGCAGAGCTAGGGGTGTTCTAACGCAGTGTTACACGATACCGGCGATGGGGAATAACATCCGGGAATGTTTTCCCAAGTTTGGCATTTTCGGACGGATGAAACAGAGGGGCATGGTTCCATGTTCGCTATGCTAGGGAAGTGTGGCGGATGAACGAACCGCGTATTCGGATTTGTCACATTTTTCTGAGCAACTTTCATGTATAAAACTTTTTCATCTGAGTTACAGATTATTTCTATTAATTTCTAAAGTTTTAGCAATATTATGAAATTATTATTAATTCGAAAATACATGCTAAAATGCTAGGTGCACCTAGCATAGGGTACACAAAAGTGTACCCAGTGGCTGATAGGTGGGCCAGGGGTCCGAGTTGACCAGTCAATGTTTGACTGGTCAACAGGGGGTGGGGCCCCTGGCATACACTGCTTAGTTTGAGTAGCTTAATTAACCAGTTAATTAAATTAATTAATTATCTATTTAAGGCATGGGGCCCCATGGTCAATGGCCCAAAGGGCGTTGCACGGCGATGGCCCTGGCCGTGGCAGCCATCGGCTGTGGCCACGGGGGGAGAAGGAAGAGGGATATGGGGAGGGGGCGCCTGGGCTGGCCCAGTGGCCAGTTGGGCCAAGGCCTACTGGGGGAGAGGGGTGGTTTTGTTATTTTATTTTATTGTTTTGCTTTTATTTTTCTTTTAACTTTTCTATTTATTTACTTTACTTAATTCTCACATTATTTTAGTTTAATAAAAATATGAGACCAACACCTAAATTAGTGTTTTAGTTTAACCCTCTGCCACAAAAAGTTCTACTTCCAAATAAAATAGTTTCTAATTTTAAAAATTAGATAAGACATTTAATTAGTTGTGAATGCCACAGTTTTAATTATTTTTTAGCACTTAAACAGCTTATAAGAATTTGATTTCTTCACCAATAATACTTATGAATTATTTGCCACAGTTTGCACATTTTAGTTTGGACATTATGAAAACTTTAAATTTTGACTTTGTTTTAAATTTAAATTTGAACCAACGTGATTTCTATCAATAGTAAAAGCGATGATTTGGCAACATTAACAAAGGATTACTTTAGCTTAATTATCCGGGCGTTACAGCTTTAAGTAAGATGACATGATGTAGAGGGATAAACTCAAGCAATATGATATAAACCCCATCTTTTAATCCTTGATGACAACAATACAATACGTGCCTCGCTACCCCTTCTGTCACTGGGTGAGGACACCGCATGATTGAACCCAAAACTAAGCACCTCTCCCATTGCAAGAAAAACAATCTAGTTGGCCAAACCAAACCGATAGTTCAAAGAGAAATACAAAGATATCTTAATCATGCATAAAAGAGTTCAGAGAAGACTCAAATAATATTCATAAATAATCTGATCATAAATCCACAATTCATCAGATCTCGACAAACGCACCGCAAAAGAATATTACATCAGATAGAACTCCAAGAACATCAAGGAGAACATTGTATTTGAAGATCAAAGAGAGAGAAGAAGCCATCTAGCCACTAGCTATGGACCCGTAGGTCTGTGGTAAACTACTCACTCTTCATCGGAAGGGCAGCAGGGTTGATGTACAGACCCTCCGTGATCAAATCCCCCTCTGGCAGGGTGCCGGAAAAGGCCCCAAGATGGGATCTCACGGGAGCAGAGGCTTGCGGCGGCGGAAAAGTATTTTGGTGGACGCTCGTGATGTTGGTGGAATATTTGAGAATATATAGCACTGGAATTAGGGTTGGAGGACTCCCGAGGGGCCCACAAGCCCCCCCCCAGGGCGCGCCCTAGAGGCTTGTGGCCTCCTCGGGACTCTTCCGGCCCTCTCTCCAAGTTACGTAGGTGTCTTCTGGTCCAAGAAAAATCATCGTAAAGTTTTATTCCGTTTGGACTCCGTTTGATATTCCTTTTCTGTAAAACTCAAAAACAAGGAAAATACCGAAAGTGGCACTGGGCTCTGGGTTAATGTGTTAGTCCCAAAAATAATATAAAATATCTTATTAAGTCATATAAAACATCCAAAACAGATAATATAATAGCATGGAACAATAAAAAAATTATAGATACGTTGGAGACGTATCAGCCCCTGGGCTGGTTTTCGTCTTGTGTCATCATATCAGTCGGCTCTATAGAAGGAAGACTCTTGAGGTCTAGTCGTCCAAGACAAGAAAGTCGGAGTTGATGACTTGTAAGACACAAAGGGCAGCGTAGAACCTTTGTTAATAGTAATCGTCCCAATGAAGGGCGGAGGAGAGTATTTATGAGTGGCGTTTTGATCACACACAAGTTGTCAATGTGCTCGTGTAAAGTAACTGGTTGAGTATGTGCAGAAGGTATTTTATTTTCTTTGGAAATAAACCGAAGTGTTAAAAAGATTGAATTGTAGTTGTGAGAATAGTAACAACTTAGAAGTAAAGAAAAGAAGGAAAATATGTTTTCCTGCAATAACTTTGGATCATGGTAATGATACGTCTCCAACGTATCTGTAATTTATAAAGTATTCATGCCATGTTTACAGAAAATTTATATGGTTTTGGTATGATTTGGATGGAACTAACCCAGACTGACGCTATTTTCAACAGAACTACCGTGGTGTTGTTTTTTATGCAGAAATAAAAGTTCTCCAAATGCAATGAAACTTTTTGACAACTTTTTTTGGAATAAGAGGCACTAGAAGCTTCGTAGGAGGGCCAGAAGAGCCATGAGGTGGGCACAACCCACCAGGGCGCGCCAGAGGGGCCTGGCTTGCCCGGTGGGTTGTGGTCACCTTGAGGCCCATCTTCGCGTGATTCCAATGCTGAAAAATCCTATAAATAGAGAAACCATCAGAAATAACCCTAGCTCAGAAGTTCCGCCGCCGCAGGCCTCTGTAGCCACGAAAAACCAATCTAGACCCCGTTCCGGCACCGTATCGGAGGGGGAAATCATCACCAGTGGCCATCTTCATCATCCCGGCGGCCACCATGATGAGGAGGGAGTAGTCCACCCTCGGGGCTGAGGGTTTGTACCAGTAGCTATGTGTTTAATCTCTCTCTCTTTCTCTCTCTCTCTCTCTCTCTTTCTCTCTCTTTCTCTCTCCCCCCCCCTCTCTCTCTCTCTCGTGTTCTTGAGATGTCACGACATTGATGTATCGCGGGCTTTGTTAATATAGTTGGATCATATGGTGTTTTCCCCTCTCTATCTTGTTGTGAATTGAGTTTTCCCTTTGAGATTTCGTTCTTATCGGATTGAATACTTTTATGGATTTGAGAACACTTGATGTATGTCTTACTATGAACACCCGTGGTGACAATGGGGTATCATATTGATTCACTTGATATGTGTTTTGACACTCAACTCGCGGATTCCCGAGGTGACATTGGGGTAATCTATGCATAGGGGTTGATGCACGTTCTCGTCTTTGTTTCTCCGGTAGAAATCTTGGGGCACTCTTTGAAGTTCTTTGTGTTGGATTGAGTATTATGAATCTGAAATTGTTTGATGCATATCGTATAATCAACTCACGGATACTCGTGGTGACATTGGAGTATCTAGGTGACATTAGAGTTGGTTACACATGGTGTTATTTTAGTACGAACTCTTCGATAGATCGATCGGAAAGGATAACTTGGTGTTATTTTAGTACAAACTCTTGGAGAGATCGATCGGAAAGGATAACTTTGAGGTGGTTTCGTACCCTACAAACAATTTCTTCTTATGTTCTCCGCTAGATAAGAACTTTGGAGTGATTCTTCATCGCACGTTGAGGGATGGTTATATGATCCAATTATATTAGCATTGTTGAGATATTGCACTAGTGAAAGTACGGACCCTAGGCCTCATTTTCAAGCATTGCAATACCGTTTGTGCTCACTTTTGTTACTTGCTACCTTGCTGTTTTTTATTGTTCCTATTACAAAAATCAATATCTACTATCATTACTACACTTGTATCACCATCTCTTCGCCGAACTAGTGCACCTATACAATTTACCATTGTATTTAGTGTGTTGGGGACACAAGAGACTCTTTGTTATTTGAATGCAGGGTTGTTTGAGAGAGACCATCTTCATCCTATGCCTTCTACGGATTGATAAACCTTAGGTCATCCACTTGAGAGAAAATTGCTACTGTCCGACAAAACTCTGCGCTTGGAGGCCCAACACGAGTCTACAAGAATAAAGTTATGTAGTAGACATCAGGTATACATCAAGTGTGATAGTGCGACGGTAATTTCAGTTACCTTGTATTATGGTATTCCAGTTGTTTGTTTAGTAGGTGGATCACCCTATAGGTTTATGGAACTCCTTACCACAGGGTTACATTCCATACCATGGTTCTGCTTCAACGTTGCCACGACATGGTTGTCTGTGTTGGAAATATGCCATAGAGGCAATAATATTATATTATTATATTTCCATGTTCATAAGTAAGAGTTTTTATTCTATGCTATAACTGCTATGATCCTGGAATGTGCGATTCAGTGAAAAACTCATATGCACGTGTGAATTGTTAAAGGGTAAAATAAGATTCCTAGTCTCGCCTCTAAGAATAGCTCAAGTGTTGTTGTTTAGAAGAATGATCGTATTGAATCGACCCAAATTTGTTTGTTATACTTTGAGATGCTATCGTCAGAAGTTAATTGTTATAACACGAAGTGTTAAGGTGTGATTTAGTTCCTTAGACCACGAGAGTATCGCAATCACTTCTTACCATACGTTGAACTTTGAGGTTGCTCAAACGCCATTTGTAACACGGTGATCATAACGACGGCTTATAGGTTCATTAGAAAGTTTGATAGGGACTAGATAGCTCAAGAGTGGGATTTGCTCATTCAGTGATGGAGATATATTCTTAGGGCCCTTTCGGTGTGACGACATCCGTCATCGTCTGGCTAGACACAGGTGACTAGGTCACGGGGATGTCGAAACATGTCAACGAGAAAGATGAACAAAACCGGTAATGAGGAGACCGGCATAATGAGCATGTGTATGACTCAAGAGGATACCAATATATCTCGCCTCGGGTTCTGTAAGTATCGAAGCCAAGGGAATAGCACATGATAACCAAAGTTTCACTCAAATGTCATTCGTGTACTCATAGAGATCAATATGGGCGTCCACGGTTCCGCTACTGGTCATTGAACGAAAGGGGTTTTGTTCATGTCTATGTTTTACCGAACCTACATAGTCACAAGCTTAAGGTAATCATGATCTGTTGAGTGTCAGTAAGACAAGAGTAATGATAAAATATTTATGAAATAATTTCATTAATATTCGAAATACTTTCGAGAGGAAACGGAAGCGTTTCGGGTCACCGGAAGGGTTTCGAGGTTTACCGGGTAATACCGATAAATTATATATAGGTGGAAATAGTTCAAGGTGATGTTAAATTAATATTAAACATTCATCAAATTTTGTACGCATGCAGAAAAGAGGGCTACTTGATGCATAGAAAATTATCAACATTAAACAACATATATAACTATTGTTAGAATTAAAGTCGACATTAAAATAGATCTAGTAAATCATTTCACAAACAAAATATGAGATAACTAGCACACACTCCTAGGCATATCAAGAAGACATGAAAATAACATACTAACATAAAAGTTAACCATACTCGAAAGACCCTTGAATTCTATATGAAATAACCACTATGATTATATCTTTTCTACTATTCACAAGATAGAACCAACAATCTAACTTCACCACCGGGTTTTTATGGTCATACAGGGAATTTTATATGTTGGACATGAAGTCATATAATGAGCAGAAACTCAAGAAAAATGTCGATGCCATCGGATGACCTCCGATTTTGGATGCGTACGGCCAACCAGAGAAACAGGCTGAACTATGATGTTTATGAGATACGTCAAACATGCTTGAGTACACGCAAAGGAATTGTAAAGAAGCTCACCAAGCATGTCGAAACCAAGTGATGAACTTGATAAACAAAGTCGGAGGAGATGCAAAATTGTTCGTGTGTGGTCGATCAACGACATGGAAGACGTTGACGTGTCCCTGCATGTAAGGAGGAGAAGATGATGCGGATGGAGTCCGACGGGTCCTTGGGCAACGACGACATTGGTCCCGAATGTGGCAGCGACATGGCTCCGCGTGCGCGCGGTCAACAACGATGAACGGTCGAAAAAAATTGTCCATAAGATTTTATATGGTGGTGGAGTTTGGCTGCTGAAAGGAATAACCTATGTGCTCACCCACGGCGTTGACAGGCGAAATACTTTCTGGATGTGACTCTGGTGCGGGGAAGATTGTGAAACACGCAAAACAAATTGAAAAATGAGGTGATAGGGCTTTTAGAGGAGGTACTCGCGCTTGTTTTGACGCGAGTGGGTTGGAAAATGGTGGTCGGAGAGGGAAATCGAGGGACGGATGCCAACGGTTGATGTTCAGTTCATCCATTTCTCGTGGGAGATTACAAAAATGAAACGGACTACTAAATAGCAGAATAAGTTCATGGTGATGTGGGGAATAATTCCAGTGTTGAAGTCGAAGTGAAAAGGGGAGTAGAATCAATGGAATAAAGAGGAGAAGAAGCGGCAGCCATGGTCGCTCGGTAGTGTACCTGTATACCTTTTTTTAGTGAATGTATCAGTGTACATTATTTTTAGGGGAACCTGTGTACATGTGGGAAAGTATCATGTACTCCCATCTTTGGGGTACTCCCGATGCTTCAAGTTTAAAAAAACATTCGGAAATATTTCAAAAAAATTCAGAAAAAAGTGAATGTTCGCAAGGAATGTAACTACAACCCCTAAAAATTTCAGGTCCAAACCCGAAATGTACGTCAAGAAACAAAAATGTGAAATCTGGCATGAATAGTGTAAGAAAAAGACAAAATCAACATTGGCACTATTCACATCTGGATTTCACATTTTTGTTTCTCAATCTACATTTCGAGTTTGGACCTGAAATTTCTAGGGGTTGTAGTCACATTTCTTGCGAACATTCCCATTTTTTTCAAATTTTTTAAAAAAATTAAGATTTGTTTTTGAATTTGGAGCACCGGGAGTACCCCGGTGTACATGTGTGCGTGGTGAGGAGGAAGACGAGCGAGCGGCTCGTGGCCAGGTTTGGGCCTTGGTCGACTGGCCCATGAAGAGGAAGAAAGGAGGAAAAAAAAAGAAAAAAATAAGGTGGGCTTAGCCTATTCAGGTAAGAGAAAAATAAAAGAGAGGAGGCAGACTGGGCTAGGCCCATGCGATTTGGAGAAAAGAAAAAAAAAGTCTGAGTTGCACCCAGGAAGAGAGGGGAGTAACTAGTTGAGGAGCGCTCCTTCGGGAGCCTCCCCAACGATCACATGGAGTGGGCTAAGAGCGCGCCACATGGCGCGTTTTCAGCCGCCGCCACGTGTCGCGCTCTGGGTGCTCCCTCCGGTTTTTATTTTATTTTTCTGCACGCGTTTTCTGCTTTTTAGATGGTTTTTTCACTATTGCGGTTTTTCACCGGTCTTTCCTAGCTCTTCGACAAATTTTTTACGCGAAAAAACGCGTTTTTCCCGTGTCAGACACGATTTTGCTTCCGCGAGAGGCACGCCCGTACTTTTCGGAAACGGAAAAAATGCATTTTTTTTTCTTCCGAAAGAGGCACGGCCGTGCCTCTCGAAAACGAAAAAAAAACGTTTTCTCTTTTTTTGCTTCCGTGAGTGGCACGATGTTGCTTCCGCGAGAGACATGTCCGTGCATCTCAGAAACGAAAAAAAACGTGTTTTCTCTTTTATTTTTTCTTCCGGGAGAGACACGGTTTTGCTTTCACGAGAGGCATGGTTTTGTTTTCATGAGAGGCACGGCCGTGTCTCTCGAAAACGAAAAAAATGCGTTTTCTCTTTTTTCCCTTCCGTGAGAGGCACGATTTTTTGCTACCGCGGGAGGCACGGCCCGAAAGGGAAAAACTTGCTCCCGGTTCAGTTTTTTCGCGAGGAAAAAGTTCGCCAAAACCTATCAACATGAGGTCTAGTTTTGAAGATCTCGACGCGAGGAATGCAACGGTAAAAATAGTTCGAGGTTTGGACGCATGATTTAAGAGATAAAACGTTTTGAATAAACGAATCTACGAAAAAAGGGATGACTCCCCGGTTGCGACGAGTGGCGCACTGAGTCACAACTTGGAGAGGTGGGTGTGATCTTTGGAAGGAGTACTCCTTAATTAGAGTGGCCATAGGGAGTAACTTCAAGAGTAACATCGTGTTCTACTTAGCAAATTTACCTATATGGCAATGAGTTAATGATAAGAGAGGTAAATTGAGTAACTTAGCTAGTTACCATGACATCACATATCCCAAGACAATATGAGTCTATAACCTAATAAATAAATCTTTGCATGACATCACACATACCATGAAGGTAATAATATAGTCTAAGGTAGCGTTTATATTACTAGTGTAAGTTAGTCTCAATTATGTCCAGTCTTAGTGATTTCGGGAAGAGAGGAAGAGAGAGATGCGTGTTTTGGGCAAGGGGATTCAGCCCAGTTTTTGTCTTTTCTTAAAAAAAGTCCAGAGTTTAATAGAAGGAAAGAAAATTAGACTTTCTTTTTAGGAAAGTCTAGAAAATGGATAAAGGCTTGAATAAAGATCAAGCGAACTTAAAAAATTTCAAGAATTCATAGTCGCATGATTAAGATGCCCAAGACAAAGAAAACAACCCAACTGAGAAGAAGATTAAGGTTGGCATTAATCAAATTAAATCCTCCAAATTATAAAAACACAGTTTAAGATTGTATTAACAAATAGAACAAACAAAAAATTTTGGCCCTACTTTTTGAAAATAAATCTTAAACATTCCGAACATCGGGATGTTACAGCTAAAACAACACCATGATGACGTCAAACTGGACAAAATTTTGGCCAGATGTACTAACCTTGCTCGCCGCGCTTCCATGCCCCGCCTCGGCCTCCACCAGTGTTGGCGTGGCCGCCACAGCCGCGGATGGATCCGTGGGGCATGGATTTGTCGCCGACGGCGAAAAAGGAGAAGCGACGTGCGGCTAATTGCTCGTCGGAGCTCTCTAAACCTAGGGATGAAGAAGTATTTTTGCGGTGAAGCTTATCCGGTCTGCTAACCTAAAAGGCCCTCATCCCCGTAAATATAGCAGCGGAGGGGCGGATATACGGGTCGTCTCAAAAACTTGTATAGGCCGGCGGGCTTTTAGCAGATATATTCAGGCCGCAAAAAAGCGAAAACTTGCAAAACGGTTGGAATTTTACGGGCCGGTGAGGTTTTAGCGGATCTGTTAGAGATGTTCTAATTTCCGAATGCGGTGATAACTATCAGAAGTGAGATTGAACCCCTGAATGTTTTTCTTTCATGGGCGACGTATGTGCATGAACTTTGAGCATGAGCTTTACATGATAATTTGTACAGTACGTATTAGCTCCGTGCAAGAAGGTACTACTACTACTATGTATGTATATCCACTTAATTAAGTACAGTACAAAACAAAACTTAGAGCAGAGACGGCCGGGCCGGGGGGTTGTATACAGCTATATATGTTGACCTCCATGCATCCACGTCGTCTCAGATCTCAAACGTTCCCTCTAGCTCGAGCTGGCCACCGGCAGCCTCTTCCTCCTCGTCCGCAATGTAGAGGTACGGGTTCCTCTCCACCGGCTGGAAGTTATAGAAGACGAAGACGTAGAACGCGAGGCTGGCGAGCTCGATGGAGACGTTGACCACCCACTGGTACTTGTAGCTGAGCACGGCGGCGAAGGCGGAGACGGCGATCCGGGTGAAGTAGAGGTAGCCGACGACGACGAGGTAGAACTGCTTGAAGAGGGTGAGCTTCTTGAGGTTCCTGGCCGCCTTGCCGTCCGTCTTGGAGGCCTCCCTGAGGTTGCGGATGGACCAGATGATGGGGAAGAAGACCGCGCAGCAGCAGACCACGTCCACCAGCAGGAAGATCTGGTTCCACGCCAGCCAGTCCCTCCCCGCCGGCCCCGTCTCCCCGATCATCGCCGACGCGATGTTCTCGATCACTTGCAGCGGGATGATGATCATCAGCACGTTCTTCTCGCGCTCCTGCATTCCCCATCCATCCCACCATCTTTGTGAATACATGCATGGCCCCTCATGTGTTGGTCGTTATTACATGCACTGCACGTACGTAATGTACAGACCTGGAGGTATGGCTTCAGGAAGGACCAGCCGGTGCCGATGAGCACGATGACGGTGAAGAGGAGGATGCCCTTGAAGAAGCCGAAGACGTAGAAGGCGACGTCCCAGCCGTGCGGCGTGCCGGTGCGCCCCACGTACCACGCGTCCTCGGCGGCGCACGCCAGCTTCAGGGCCTTGAACAGCAGCAGCGCGCCCATCACGGCGTGGATCCGCTCGACCGTGGCGCGCTGCTTGATGCAGACGAACACCCACACCGCCAGGAACGCGAGGTACACCACGGAGGAGGCGGCGAAGATTCCCGGCAGCGGGAGCAGGCCGACGGGCAGGTACTCCCTGTCGCCGCCGGGGCCGGGCATGTTGTACATCTCCGTGCGCACGTCCATGGTGATCTCGACGCCGTCCTGGCAGCTGCTGAACAGCACCGTGTACTGGTCGGCGTCGCCGATGGTCACGTTGCCCCCGCCGGCGCCGTCGCGCCCGATGTCCTTGAGCCGGAAGAGCGGCATCACGTACTCGCTGGTGAGCGGGCAGAAGGAGCTGTCGGTCTCCTCGGCGTACTCGGATTCGTTGGTGATCTTGAAGAAGAGGGTGTTGGAGATGAGGATGAAGCCCATTAGACCGGGATCGACGGCCTGGGGCGGGGAGCCCTCGGGGACGCTCCATGAGACGCCGGACACGGAGACCTGCGCGACGCCGCCGGGCTTGAAGCCGAACTCCTCGAACAGGATGACGGGCCGCGAGTCGGACACGATCGGCGTCGTCTTGATCTCGCCGCGGGCCACATGGAGGAGCTGGAGGGCGAGGACGGCGGCGAGGAATACGGGCGCGGCCATGGAGGATCGAGCTACGACGCTACCAAGGTCGGGTTCGTGTCACGTCGTTCGTGCGGAGAGGGTGGGAAGAGGCTCCGGCCGCGTCGATTCGCGTGGCGTGTTTTCGGGGTGGCCACGAGACCCGCATGAGTCAAACAAACACCCAACAGGCCAGAACCAACAGCGTTTCCGCTATTTTTGCCCGGTGAGAGAGGGATGACACGAACGCAAATCCCATATAAAAATGTCAATCTAGCATTTTGAAAAAAATGAACAAAATATAAAAATTTGTATAGAAAAATGTTGACAATGTATTAAAAATGATGAATTTTTTTTGATCATTTCTATAAAAAATTTAATCAAGCATTTGAAAAATGTTGAACAAGTATTTGAACAATGTTAATCAAACATTTAGAAAATGTTAAATTTCTATAAAAAAATGTTGACCATGTATTTCAAAAATGAAGAAAAATTCGATCATGTATATACAAATGTTAATCAAGCATTCAAAAAAATGTTGAATAAGTGTTTGAAAAATGTTAATCAAGCGATTGGCAAATGTAAAATGTGCACAGAAAAATGTTCATCTTGTATTTGAATTTTTTAATCAAGCATTTGAAAAATGGTAAAAAATATTGACCATGTATTAAAAAATTAAAATTGTATTGGAAAAATGTTAAACATGTATTAGAAAACTGTTGTTGACATATACAAAAAATGTACAATGAAAAACCAAAAGAAACAAAGAAAACTATAAAAAATGAAAAACTATAAAAACCGAAGAAAAAAGAAGGAAAAAAGAAAGAAAATAAAAAGGATAAAAACCATGAAAAAACAAAGAGAAACCAAAATAAAAACAAATTATAATGACCAAAAAAGAAAGCGAGAGAAAAATAAGAAAACCAAGGAAAGAATTAAAGAAAAGAAAAAGGGGAAATGGAGAAATAAAAAAACTCCGATGTTTACCTCAAGGAGTGTGTGCCACCTATGTAAACACAAAGTCAACGGTGGCGCAGTGCCTAGCAGCTCTCCGCACTATCGGAACGACCCGGGTTTGATTCCCCTCGTTCCCTCATTTTTCTTGGTACTTTTTCTATTTCTCTCAGTGCTAGTGGGCCGGTCCGATTAGTCGAAACGCTTAAGCGAGAGAAACCTTAGGTCTCACTGCATGCGAGATATACCTCTCACGGAGCAATGCACCTGGTCTGAAAGCTTTTTTGAGTGTTGTAAATACTGGACCGGCCGTTCTTAGCGCTCGTGTTCGCTGGTAGTTGATTCTTTTGTTTTTTTTCTTCACGGGTGTTTTTCCTCTGTTTTTCACTAATTTTCTACGCGTCGGCCGGCGGACGCGTTATAATGATCCCCCGGTTGGACAACCGTTGGATCAGAGCGCTAACAGCCGTTCAATGTAATCAGCTCATGCCGGCAATAATGACTCTATTTCAGAAACCGACTCCCCTGTCCACCGTCCCCGACAGAGCTGCGCCCAGCACGATGCCGCCCCAACCACCGCAAAGAATCAGCTACCGCCGGCACGTGGGGGTAAGTAATCCTTGTTCCCCTTTGTCGTATTCCTGCAACAAGATCATGGTTGCAAAAATTGCAAGAACATCTCGGGCATCTTCCCTAGATTCTTGCAACATGATCCTGTCGGCGTTCTAGGAACATGGGTACCCAGACTTGCCTGCCTGCGGCCCACGCCGTGGCTCCATCGACGGCCTGGTACGGCCCACCTTCAGCATCAACAACTTAAGACCCTCGCGAGGGGCCAAGCCTCGCGAGGCGGACGACAGCAAGACCTCCAGAAGTAGTGGCCTCCTCAGGCAGGATCTTGAGGAGCGGAGATTTCTATGCAAGCCTCACCTCGTGAGGTTCAGATGGCGTGAGCCGTGACGACCAAGGCCAGGCGGGCGCCAGCGGGCGCAGGACAGCAGTTTCCTCTTTGGTGCTAAGGAGGCAAGCGCAGGCGCGGAGTCCCGAGGAATCAGCCAAAGGTTTTCATTCCCATGCAACAAGACCAAGACCGCCAGGACGGCAGAACGAAGGTCATCGTCGAGCCCACCGCGGCGTCACGACCAGAGGCTTTTGCAGGCGAAGACTATTTTTGTCAGGATAAGATGTACTAGTTGTCTCCCTTCGAATTTGGCCGTTGTGGGATCCCTTCCCGCCTTCAATTGGGAAGAGGACCAATGACACTATAAATAGGGCCTAGCCACCACCGTAGAAGAGGAGACATCCGGATCATTCAGATCATCCTCTCACCCACCAGCTCAAGAACACACCTCCTGAGGTCGTTCTTCCACTATACTAGTTCATCCTCAGCCCACCTCGAGGCTAATCCACCACAAAGCAGGAGTAGGGTTTTACGCCGCAAGGTGGCGCGAACCTGGGTAGACCGTTGTATCCTCTTTCCTTTTAGTTCGTCGAGCTAGGCCGTGGGGGTTGGCAGACTAGGGAGGTTGAGTTCTTCGCACACACCCCAGAGTTTGAATCTATGCAGGGTTTGCGGAGCCCGAAATCCAACAGATCCGTGTTGCAAAAATTGCAACAACATCTCCGACCTCATCTATGCATTCCTGCAACAAGGCCATTGTTGCAAAAAGAAACTTCTATGTATTCCTGCAACAAGACCTTTGTTCCAAAAATTACAACATCTACGACCTCTTCTCCATATTCCTACAACAAGACCTTTGTTGCGAAAATTCCGCCTGAAGCACTTGTAGTATCATGTAGTGAATTTCATCCAAACCTCGATGGTGAGTAACACACACATGTAGCATACGGGGCCTAGCCTACAACGCCGGAGCCTTGAAGTAGGCATGCAATGGATCTGGCCAACAAGGCATGTCCCATGCATGAGGCTTGTCCCCGATGCAGCAGCATAGTATGGAGGAGAGGGAAGATGAGAGAGATGGATAAGCAGCGCCGGCTCAAGGAGAGATAGTGGGGGGAGATGGAAGCAGACAGGGTGGCCGAAAGGAGAAGAAAACGATTCCACCGAGAAGCTTCAGGAATGTGAGGCGTGGACATTGGCGTGAGGATAAGAACGAGCTGGTCCCACGAGGACACGCGTCGCAAGCGTGAGGAGGCGGATGGGCGATGAAAGATCAGTCGGTTGAAGCTAATCATTTCCCTTGCTTTATTCCCTTTTTACTTTTTTTTTTAAATTTTTGTCGTTTTTCTCTGTTTTCTCCTGTTTTTCTTCTTTTCTTTTCTTTTTTACTGGTTTTCTCTGATTTTTTGTTTTGTTTTTGTTTTTATTTTCCCTGGTTTTTTGTTTTTCTTCTGTTTTCCTCGGTTTTCTTCATTTTCTTTATGTTTGTTTGCCGGTTTTCACCATTTTGCGTTCTTCTTTAACACATGCCTAGTTTTTTTTTCCGTGCTTAGTGTACATTTTTGTACACGTTATACAATTTTTTGATACATGTTGTTCAATTTTCAAACACATGATGTATACACTAACCCCTATGAGCACCTTTTTGAATACATGGTCAACATATCCTCAAAAAAAAAAGAATACATGGTCAACATTTTTTCAAATACACGCTGAACATATTTTATGGTAATAAAAAAATTGAACTGTGCATGTATTTTTTAAATACATGATTAACATTTTCTTTAACATGTCCTTTTGATGTCTACTTCTTCCATACAAATTTGCACATTTTTCGTATACGTTAGAAACAGTTTTCTATGCATATTTAATAATTTTTAAATACATGATGAACATTTTTTTCATAAATATTGTATACTTTTTGTATAATTTTTTTTATGCATGAGAAACATTGATTCTATACACATCTTACATTTTAAAATGCTTGATTAACATTTTTTCAAATAATTGATCAACAATTTTTTCAAATGCTTGATTAGCATTTTTTTTAAATACACGATCAACCGTTTTCATACTCATTGCATATTTTTTGTATACACGAGAACCATTTTTTCTATATGCAGTTTATATTTTTTAAATGCTTGATTAACATTTTTCAAATATTTATGTATTTTTTTATAATATATACATCTAGAATTATAAAACAAAGTAAAAGAAAGAAAGCAAAAAAGGAAAACAATGAACGTGTAAGAAAGAGAGAAAAAGAAAACGAGGCTATGGCATGTGGACTGGCCTCGCGTGCTGGGTAGGCCCTGTCAGGCGTTCGCTTCAGGCAAGGCTGCCCTACATGTCGCTTATAGCGATACATAGGCGCGCCATGACTCGGAAGGATTACGGCTATTTTCGTGGGCCTTTTACCACTTTGCTTCGGTAGACCCCCTCTAATCACATTGATGGCTGAGATTACTCTATACCCTTTTATAATAAAGGATATGATGATCTTTTTAAAAAAATACTTAGTCCGCGATGGGAATTCCGGTAAGTTTTTTTTTTGAGAGAAGAGAACTCCGGTAAATGGTCCACGTACTGTACGAGGGCTCGTAGAGGCAAGAAGTCAACGTTTTGCACCTGGGCGGCTCACCTGGGCCGGCCCATTTGTCGGTGCGCCGCTTTCAATGGGAGAAAAATTGCGAGGAAAAAATGAGGGCAATGGGAATCGAACATGCACGTTCCAGTTTATGTGCACGCTGTGCTACCCACTGGGACTGCCAATCTGCTGTGTTAGATTTCTAGCGCAAATCATTAACCAAGACACTAAAGGTCGCGGCAAAAATTTAAACAAAAGTTCACAAAATTAAGATAAACCAAAATGTGCAATAGGAATCGAACCAAGGACATCACAATAGTCAACCATGTCAGTAGCCACTATACTAACTGGGATTTGGGTGTCCAAAAAGGTAGCCCAGTCTATATGAACCATAAGCTGCGAAATTATTTTTAAAAAACTCGGACTACTTGCGAACAATTGTTGACATCAAGAATATTTTTTGTATTTGGGAACAAATTTTGTAACCTCATCGTCTTGATTACACTGCTTGCCATCCGACTACGACCGCTTGTGATATTTAAAAGCAGGAAATGTATAAGGGTCAACCACCAAAATTTTCTAGAATTTGGGCATGTGCAACGTTGTCCCCCATGCAAAATATGAATAAATTCGAACACCAAACGCATGTTGTGTCACGTCTGGCCTATGTTTTAGAGTTTTTCATCGGAAAAACCCTAGAAAAAGCATATAATGTCTGAGACCAACGAAACTTGGCATGCACCATGTCCAAGGTAATGCTAATGTGTGAGAAAAAATTAGGTGCCTCCGGAGGAGGTGGGAAAAAATGGTTCTGGAGTTGCACTTTCAGCCTACCTGAATGCACCAGGATGTACACTGTATGTTTGGTTGCATGCATGGAATGACACCAAATGTTGCCAGCAGTTGGGCATGCCCAAGGTTCTCCCCCACACAAAATTTGAATGAATTCGGATACCGAATGCACGTTGGGTCACGTCCGGCCTATATTTTAGGGGTTTTCCACCGGGAAACCCCTCGAAAAAGCATAGAATGTCTGAAACTAACGAAACTTGGCATGCATGCTGTCCATGGTAATGCCAATGTGAGGAAAAAATTGGGTGCATTCGGAGGAGCTGAAAAAAAGGTTCAAGACTTGCCCTTCCGGCCTACCCAAACGTACAAGGTTGTACACGGTGTGTTTTGGTTGCAAGCATGGTATGACACCAAATTTTGCCAGCGGCTGGGCATGCCCAAGTTTGTCCGTCATGCAAAATTTGAACAAATTCGGACACCGAACAAACATTGCGTCTCGTCCGGCCTGTGTTTTAGAGTTTTTCTCACCGGAAAAACCTAGAAAAGGCATAGAATGTCAGAAACCAACAAAACATGGCGTGCATGCTGGCTATGGTGATGCCAAGGTGTCGAAACAATTTGGGCGCGTTCGAAGGAGGTGAAAAGAAAAGGGGTTCGAGACTTTCCCTTCCGGTCTACCCGAACATACCAGATTATACACATTGTGTTCGGTTGCAACCATGAAATGACACCAAATTTTGCCAGCGTTTGGCATGCCCAAGCCCCCCCCCCCAATGCAAAATTTGAACGAACT
The DNA here is from genome assembly GCF_002575655.3 of Aegilops tauschii subsp. strangulata. Taxonomy (NCBI): domain Eukaryota; kingdom Viridiplantae; phylum Streptophyta; class Magnoliopsida; order Poales; family Poaceae; genus Aegilops; species Aegilops tauschii. The sequence goes on along the minus strand of NC_053036.3, from coordinate 469,832,645 downwards.
CGGATATCGAACGCACGTTGCGTCACATCCGACTAGTGTTTAGGATTTTTCCAAGGGGAAAACCTAGAAAATGCATGAAATGTCGAAGACCAACGAAACTTGGCATGCATCTTGGGCATGGTGATGCCAAGGTGTGGAAAGAAAATTGGGTGCGTTTGGAGGAGGTAAAAAAAGGGGGTTCGAAACATGCCTTTCCGGCCTACCCGAACGTACCAGATTGTAGACTATGTGTTTGGTTACAAGCATGAACCGCTGAAAAAGTTCCATGTGCTCATGATTTTTTTTCTAAGAAAATCACAAATTTGAAATAAAATCGGAGACTCAAAAAAGTTCATGAATTTGAAATAAAATTGCAGACTCGAAAAAATGATGAGTTTGAAAAAAGGTCAAGAGTTTGGGAAAAGTTCATTAAAACAAATCATAAATATTAAAAAGTTAAAGAATTTTAAAAAGTTCTGTGAATTAAGAAAAGAAAACAAAAATAGAAAGCAATAAGGAAAATAAAAAATAAATAAAAAACAAAGAACAAGGGCTAAACTGAAGAAAATCAGGTGGGAAACACAGGCTTTTTTTATTAGCGTTATATATTCGGATAAGAAGTAGGAATGAAGCTTAATTGCAAGACAGTTGAAGTATCCCAGTGGTTAGCGGCCTCACTACTAAATGTTGACAGTCTGGGTTCGAATCCCACGAAGCACAGCTTCTATTTTTTTGTTTTTTAATACAGAAAAGAAAGAAGAAAAAACCAAAATGGGCCAGGCCCGTCTAAGGAGCAAGTAACACTGTATTGACGCCGGCCGTATATATCCGGTGGTGTACGGTATGTAGAAGGTCCATATTGTCCTTTATATGTTTTGTGAGGGGTTCTACCGAAGCGCTTACTGGGTCGGGCTGGATCTTCGGTTCAACGGTCATTTGTTAATTCGCTTTGGGCCCCTTGTCTCTTCCTGACTTTTGCCCGTCCACAGGACCGAGCACTACACTGTGCCTTCCATGATGGAACGCAAGTACAGTACAGCATTTCCGTGTACTTTGTGGGCACATTCGTGGCTTCATGAACAGTGAGGTGGGTGCAAGTTCAACAGTTTAAGACCGACGCAAGATTCTGTCCCCTCTTTACGCCAAGAGGACCGAGGGACTCGTGGACGGATCAGACAGCGGCGTACAAAGTGGAACTGATTCCATCCATTTGTTCCTTATTTTCTGTTACCTAGCTAGCCTGCCGGGACACCCGGCCGGGCTCAAGCTTGGTGCTCAACTAGAGGTGTGAACACTGAGCACATGCGCTCATGTTACCTAGCTACGGAAAGAGACACCTTTCTCGTTTTTCCGGTGGAGAAAAGAGACACCTAATGCCAATAAAACGGTGCTCTCTCTGTGATCAACATCTTCAAAACGTGAACATAGCGGGTACGCTAGTCCCCATTGCGCACCCACAGTACGCTCACCAGCGGATTGTGTATGGAGAAGCATACAATTATATATACACACATTATAAAAATGAAATATGTGCTTTTGAATCAGAAAATAGTGGTAACAAAAGACATAAAGAAGTTTGTTATATACAGATATTCGTGTTTACTGATTTCACATACTAGGAATGGAACTTGATGTAATCCATTGGAAACTCTCTTTGAGAAACATTATCACTTATATACAACATGCTAATTAAGTCCTTAAATTTAAGAAAGGAGTCTTTCCTTACTTCTTTACACAAAAAGCTGTTATGTTGTTAGCCGCTCGTGCAATTAAAACTTGGAATAACTTAGAATAGAAGAAAAATGTCCGAATTGGCATCTTGGGGTGAAACCTGATAAACCACAAGTAATTTCATACGGTTAAAAGAACTTCATATGTTGCGCTGAGATTATCTTATCATTTGTGTGCAAAATTGGTATCTTGTTTGCGAAATTCCATTATATTGAACTAAGTAATAAAATATCCAACCAAAAATATACACTTTTACTTGGTTGGAACTCATTTCTAGAGTTTACGCTAACATAGGAAAATAATCAAAAGGTGCTTAAAATAATTGTGATGAAACCATGGAATCTTGTTCAATACCGGATTTTTTTTACTAATTCTACTATAACTTTTTTGAAGCCATTCAATTATAACTAATACCAAAGGAAGAGAAGACAAATAAAGACATTGCAGTGATAAATACAACATAAGTGGCACCTAATTTAAATTAGTACAATTGAAGCGTTAACCTTCATCTACTGTATGAACTTTGCTATCCACCTACTAATTAAGTAATAACTATCGTGATACGAAACTAGGGCATGAAAATTGGTGAGCTAGATGTTGTTCTCTTCTTTTTCGATCATACAATCACAACCATTTCCCCGAAAAATTAAGATAACCCCATGTGTATCAGTTGATGCACACAACCGTTTCTTCACAAAGATGACATGTCATCACAGAAGAGCTAGAGCTTAAAGCGACAGAAAAGAAGGTACAACTATCGCCGATTCTTTTGGTAACAGGTCATCCATATTGGTATGATAATTTAGTTCAGCATTTATACATGACACGGTGAATGCACACTAGTTTTTTTTCTACTATTACAAACTTGATTTCCAAGGGAAAATGTTGTCGGATCGTAAAAACAAGGATTAGTGGGGAGAGAATCAAACATGTTCATAGGAGTACGTAGGAGTATATATGTACCACTATATATAGGAGACAGAAGGACCAGCCTGCTATATATAGTTTGCCTAGCTAGCCATAGCTACTGCGATTAACTTTGTTTTGAGGTGTAAAAGTACCCGGGAGACAATAGATTTTCCCCATAGGTTATAGCTCTGCCTTGTTTTAGTAATCCCTCGCGGTCATAGCATTTGCCCGATCGATGCGAGTCCGTTGCCAAATGCAAATAGCTAGCAAAGCTTGTGCCGGAGGGGCGTATCTTGCTTTCCACTTTTGGTCCCCGCTCGACGAGCTTTGCTTTGCTTGGAGTATAAACATACTACCTCCAAATACACCTGGCCTTTGGGTTTTATAAACAGTAGTAAACAAAACTCCCAGATCGAGCCTTCTAGATCGCAAAGTAGAGAAAGGGACCGTGTACACGACACCATCACTCGTGCCATCATCGATGGATGCTTCATTTCACCGCACACGGATTAACATAACCCTTGCAGACGCATCACGGGAGAGATTTACTAATGGGGGCAGCGAATAGGGCGCGGCTTCCATGCCCGCGCAGACGACATGCAAACAGACAGGTGGAGGGAGCTAGACGAAGCAACCCCGGCCGTGTCTCCCGGCCGTGGCATGTACTGCAAGATATATTAGCTGTAGGGATAGTTAACCATTAACGTGCCCGTCGCCGGTCGATCTGGGTTCTTCTTCCTGCTCTTTCCCGTGGCCGGGACGGGCTTTACGCGCGGGGTGGCGATTAAACAAGGCGGTGGTCCTGGAGCTGGTGCGCGTGGGTGACACCTGTCGCCGGCGTGGTGCGGCAAAGTCACCGCACCCAGCGCGCGGAGACGGCGATGCGCGCATAAAATAACGCGCGGCCGAGGCCGATCGCGCTTGCTCGCTCGCCCGTACGTACGTCTACGTGCTTGCCCGAAATAGCAGCCACATTATTTTACGGGCGCGCGCGCTGTCTTCCGGGCCGCGGGAACCCCGATCGGTCTAAAGAGGAAGAAGGAAGGCCGGCGGGGTGTCGGCGCGGGATTGGCCCGGCCGTCGCCATCGCCGCACCCACCACTAATTGGTGGCAGCGACAGCGGCTACCGATCGAGCATGACCTTAGCTTATTAGCTTAGGGCGTTGTTAATTGCGCGCTGATGCGTCCTGCTGAGCTTGCTGATGCGCGCGCGTGATGCTCTGGTGCAGAGGTGGCCTATTGGCTCGGGCCGTTTGGTGATTAGGTGAGGGGAGCGCCGTGAGGGCTAGGCATGGGAGAGGGCACATTGCCACGAGCGCTAGCTTAGGGGCGATCTACGGGAAAGACCGAAAGAGAAGGTGTACGTGGAGGGCATAGCCGGGGACCGTACGTAGAAAACACTACTTAAATCACAAGGGGAGATCTAACGATCTGCTACTGCTGCTGCTGCTGCTTTGGGGTTAGTATTATTCTTTGGTGAATGTCACGACGGGGAGGTCTCTCGAAAGGGTAAGGGAGAATAAGGAATTGGATATTGGTTTTTGATTCCGGCCTCTTGTTACGTGCTTGTGTGTGGTGTGTTCCCATGTTGCCCTCCGGTAACAATGGAGCGGGCCGGGGTAGATCGGTGGAATTGAAGCTCCGGTTTCCGGGGGAATCTCGTGCTGTGGACACCTGCGCTCGATCGAGGGGTTCTTTCGGTCGTTTTGTCCCCGGCATCCCAGCCGGCTGGTAACTTTCTGCCAAATTATTTCATGCCTCCTTCGTCCCACCACAATGGTTCCTGGAGCTGCCGCGCGCTGGTTTCACCTTAATCTACCCACACGGTGAGAGTTGAGGTGGGGGGTCCTACCCGTTAGGCGTTAGGTCAAGATGGGGCGGACAGTGAAAAAATATATCACTGTTGTGAAATTTCTTTTTTTTGCGGGAAATCACGGTTGGGAAACTGACAGTCGGAAATCAATTGATGTTGTGTCGTGTGAGCTAGCGTGAAACATACCATATTCGTCTTATCAATAAAAGTCAGGGCTGAAGCACAAGAATGAGGATTACTTGGTTAACTTGCTTCCCTCGCCTAGAACAGTAAAAGGATTTGTGGCCGAAGACGCCACAAACAAAGCGGGTCGCCTCTTTTCTGCAGATCTCCGCAAGATGACCCTTCTCCCTGCAAGGATAGCACATAACATTTTTTCCATGCTTGCGCGGTGAGGAAGACGAGGCCTTGAGAAGCTTTTCCACCATTTTTAAGTCCAACGAAGGGAAACATTCTAAATTACTCCCCGGCAAAACACACACACTCTCTAAATTACATAAATTACAATGCCACACTCTAAGAGCATCAACCCTCCCCCCCCCCCCCCCCAACAATACGACCGGGCGAATGGCCCGGTCACTCACCAGTTAAAAAAACCCGATCCGGAAGGATGCCTCATACCGGCCCCAAATGGAGGAGATAATGGCCGTTTGCTTGCCCCTCCGCCGCTCCCGAGAGGAGTGTGCCCGACCGACATCCGTGTCTATCTAGCGCGAATCCATTGCGTCAGGGCAACTTGCGCTCGGATCCGCCGGTGGTGGAAGCTCGAGGTCCGTCTGTCGTGCTATTTTCGTCCGCCGGCTTATGAGTGCTATAGGGACCGGTGTGCCCGCCGTAACAAGTAGAGGTTGACGGAGCGCGAGGCCCGCCTTGCTGTCGATGTGGCACGCGCTGCCGCAGAAGAGGAGGCCATCTGTGCCCGCATCCTACAAAAGTGGCAGAGGAGGAACACACGTGCCCTCGCCCGAGAGCAAGCCCGGGCGGTCCGTGCAATGGCCGGGCTGCCCCCCCCCCCCACTAGGAGGAGGAGGAAAGTGATGGGCGGACTGCTCCGGCGAGGAGGAGATCCGGCTTAATCCATATTGTGTCTTCGAGCGCTACTTCCGCGACAAAGGCGTCAAGGGCGCCGACAAGGGCAATCGGGGATGATCTTTGTCCATAGCTTAGTATGTATGTAGTATATATGTAGACATGCCAAATTTTTGTAGCCCGATGGCATCTGCTGATGTACGGTTGTATTGGAAGTTTATGATGCTTGTGTTATATCAATATTTGCGGTGTGACTGGTCACTATTCGCGGACGCGTCCGCGGACGTTTTAGGGACCGGATTTTTGAGTAAGCTAACGAGGTTGGGTTGCTCGTTGTTGGAGATGACCACGTTGCGTTGCTTACAACTCCACGAGGCCGTGAGCATAAGCAACTTCCTCGTGACAGTATGAGATAATGGGTGGCATGGTGGTACCACTCCACAAAGTCCTCTTCAACAGGCATCCGGGAGGAAGAACAAACCCGCAAGAGCACCTCATGTTACAAGGTGCACAACAGATGGCATCCGGTGAGGGGGGTGACAAATGGCCTCCTCCGATTGATCACATAGGACATATCTAATGGTGTTTTGTAGTCTATGCCTCGCAAGTCTGTCTGTCGTTTGTCAACTATCTTGACAAGCTAGCCAGATGAAGAACTTGACCGAAGGTGGTCCCTATGACTTCCTGTTAATTAAGGTTCCATAATCTCGATACAGCCCCCCCCTTGAGAAGAGGATGTTGTCACATGTCTTGAAAGAATGTTGGTGGTCAGCCCTCCATCAGCAAAGCAAAACATCCTGCACCATCAAGAAGTGCACATCACGGATCACCAACCAAACATGGATATATTGCCTCGAAGAAGGGATTGACGGTCACTTTAATGTATGTACTCCAAGGCCTATACAAGAGCGTCTACCACACCATGCCGCGATTTTGAGTGCGCCTTGAAGCTAGCATGAGTAGTTTGAGAGCAATTTTCTGAAATAATCATGTCATCCAGCCACTAGTCCTTATAGAAGAGAGCATATGTTTCGACACCAACAACCATTTTGGTGAATTGCGTAAACATACTATGTTCGTACCTCAAGAGCTGCATGTCAAGCCTGTTCAAGGACGGAGTGGGTCGGTAGCCAACATACCTAAAGGGTGGTCGTCCGTACGGGTGAGGTCCAAGATGTCAAAACCACTAAGACTTGTATGTGTTGGGGGGAGGGGGAGGTGTTAGAATTATATCCAATGGGCATGGAAATGCCTGTCTCAAGCGGTGACTCGGGTTGTCTAATGGAATCCTCAGTATCCCCCGCTTAATTTTAGTTATAGTGTATCGTAACACGAATATAGTGATCTTGTAACTTATATATATCTCTAGTTCATGCAGTGACATTTCCACGGTGCCGCAGAGGCCCCCATTGGCGCCTCACATGGAATATGTGGGCAGTTTTGTGTGTTAGTAACTTCAACTACCTCACTCTCCAGAGCGGGTGTTGAACGATGAATCATCTGGCCCATAGGGGGCTTCCCCATGATGGTCGTTGCATCCTCTGCGAATAAGAGACTGGGGATATGCAACGCATCCTCTTGGGAAGCTCCCTCTCTTAGCAGGTGTCACATGAGATCCTTTCCTGATGTCGCACTACAACTGATCTTCCCCATCCAGAGTTGTTTTCCTAGACTGCTGGGTGGTTTCTTGCAACCATACCCCCTTCCATGTGTAACGAGATCTCATCACTCTCGTGCTGACTGCTTGGTGGATCTGGAAGCATTGAAATAGATCGTGTCTTCGATGGCTTGAGACCCTCCATTACGCAACTTGTCCAAACAATCCAGGAGGAGGGCTTTGGGCTAGGACTGGAGCTAGGGGCTCAACCTATTGTTACCTAAAACATAGTCCTTGTATCTGTAGGGTTGAGCACCCCTTTTTCTTGTTCTACTTATGCACTTGCAAGTTGCAACCATGTTGGCTCGTGTACGTGGTTTTGCGAATTGCACCTTGTAATCGCTTCACTCTCTTCCTATCGGTGAAACGATAGGCAATCTTGTCTATTCGTGAAAAAAGTAGCGATAGTGGCACATGGTCGATCGAGTCATAGACACCTCTTAAACTATATCACGACAACGAGTACGCGTGGGAATATGAGTAGTCAGAGCGTCTACAGTCGGAACCCTCAATGTGTCTTGCTCCTCTAGTCATACACTCCCTCTATGTGTTCGACAAAAATTGCGAGCTATATTTTTATTCCTTTTTAGCCAAAACGGCAGATTCATCAGATGAGGAGCTTCAGAACAATTAGCTTGATGATTTATTTCATAAAGGGTTCACCGATTCCTCGGATTCATAGGATGAAGAGGTCATGATGATGATGAGCATCCAGGAGGAAATGAAGAAGGAAGTGGAGCATATTTTTGAACTTCAAGGGTTCGGTCAAGGGAAGGAGAATTGTAGAAGGGATAGGATTATTGGCGGATGGCTAGTCTACAAGGACTACTTTCAACCCTAACCAAAGTTTCATGATGGGTCTTTGGGCGTGGCTTCTGAATGGGAAAACCCTTGTTCTTGCGCGTGGTGGAGGGTGTGGAGGCAGATGATCCCTACTTCAGTATTTGAAACAATTGTCACGGACAACTGTCGTTCCCTCCTTTGCAGAAATGCACGACTGCTCTGAGGATGCTTCATTAGGTACCACCGCAGATGTAATTGGTGAGATGGTCCGGATGAGGGAGAGCACATGTCTTGATGTCACTATCAAGTTTGCCCAAGCCGTGGTAAAGATGTTTGGAGCAGAGTACCTGAGAGAACCAACTGTCAAAGATACAGAGAGGTTGATGGAAACTGGATCTACAAGAGGTTTTCCAGGTATGGTAGTTCAGTTGATTACATACATTGGTAATAGAAGAACCGCCCCAAAGTTTTGCGCGGGATGTACCAAGCTGACCCCAAAGAGACCACCATCATACTCGAAGCAGTGGCATCAAGGCACTTGTGGATTTTTTGCATGCTTTCTTTGGCATGTCTGGTTCTCACAACGACATCAATGCGCTCCAGGGATCTATCATGTTCAAGAGACTTTGTGATGGGGATGCTCCACATACAACTATATTGCACAACTACTACATGGGATACTGCCTTGCCAATGGTATCTATCCTCAATGGGGGATGTTTGTCAAGACCATATCCAATCCCCATGGCAACAAACAATTCCACTTTGCAACAATGTAAGAAGCGGCTAGGATGGATGTGGAAAGAGCATTAAGCGTGCTCCAAGCTTGTTGGGTACTATTCGTGGAGCTGCAATGATGTTAGAATCTGAGACATTGTGGCACTGATGACATGTCGTTTCATTTTGCGCAACATGATTGTCAATGACGAGGGTGAAGCCCGAAGTAAAACCTCCCGGAACAAAATGCCGAGCATATTGTGAACTTTCTGGAGATGCCTTGCAATCTTCGAGATCCGAACATGCACATCAGCACATGCAACTACTCGACGATCTTGTGGAGCATACATGGACCCACAATGAAAACCAAGGAATTTAATAATTGAATTGTGCACTCGGAATAATTTTGATGTTTGAAGTATGTATTTTTTGTTAGAATTTTTTATTTGATATTCATGTGTATGATTTTTTTTTTTTGCGATCCATGTGTATGATCTGCATTCGTGCGTTTGCATGAATCTGAGAATTTAAAAGTGAGGAACTGATTGCAAGGAGGATAATTGAAGGGTCGTCTGACGTTGTTTGAGGTCATGTCGGGGCACGTCCATGGACGTTTACGGACCGAATTTGGCAGTCCGACTATAGGTGCTTCCTATTGCTTTTTTTTGGCGGGTGAGATGCTTCCTATTCCATGCTGACTGATCGGTCAAGGCGAGATAGCTAGACTTGACCGGATGGACCAGGCCGACATGCAGCTCAAGATCAGGTGGATGCGCGGGCGCGTGTAATGCACGAGGCTACCTGGCATGTCGATCGAGTGACCGATCATGTGTTTGCTTTGATTTGCTTCGTGCCTTCTTTTTTCTCGATAGCGATGCATATAGATCAGACGTCTGATCGGTACTTATTAGCACAATTTTCCTTTTTAATTCTCGGCAAAGCACCACATCACACACATATGCTTTTGTAACCGCGTGCCAGCTCAGGGTCTGCCGGAGCGACCAGGTTAGGAGGATGTACGCGGTAATTACTGCACTCCAAGCAATGTGGCGCATGGTCGTCAAATTAAGATGATTAGTTTAGTCCGCTTGTGCGTCGGAAAGTCGATCCATCGAATGCTGCAAGTAGTACAATTGCCAGGGGGTGAGCTGACACTTGTAGCAAATCTAGTTACCCACGACGCGCTCTTCTGGAAAACCTACGACGTTTACGTCTCACAAAGTAACTTTCGGTCCATTCGGTTTGCGGTAAATCCCGCTTTCCTTTTTACCGATAGCTAATTTTTAGCTTTGCCAATGTTCCTACGATCCGCATTATCACTTCAATTTAGCCATAACAAGCCTCTCGGTCTATGCATATGCGGATACATACAATTCAATCATATCTTATTATAAAGATGGAAAGCATGCATTAGGACCGAACATACAAAAAAAAAAAAAAAAACGACGCCATCCTTCGGCCTCACGACGACCAACATCTCCATTATCTACCACTAATTTGTGACAATAATCCTACGATAAAACTATATTAGGCCAAAACAATGCCTTTAAGAAGGGACTGCTTGTTTGGAGAAACCCGCCCGACTCCCGCGTCGCCCAACTCTGGCGACACGGGGGGAACCCTAGCCGCCGTTAGCGAGGTCCCTCCCCTGCCCCACCCCCGCGCCGCCGCCGCCGAAGGGTCGGCCGGCGAAGCCGCGCCGGACCCCAGGAAGGTGGCGGCGGGGTGGATCTGGCTCGTCACGCCCCCAATCCCCCGCTCCACCCCACCATCACACGCCTCCCCCTCCCGGCGGTTGCCTCCGCTGGCCCAGCGACGCCGGCTCCCCTCCCCCCCCCCCCCCCGACGTCCGCCCCGCGCTGCTCCGGCCAACCTCGCCCCCCTCCCCCGCCCCTGGTCGCCGCGGACGCCTCCTCCCCTCGCGCGCCTCCTCATCTCTGCCCGCGCCCACACATCCCCGAGATCCCTCCTGGCGTCTCCCGGGTGTCCTCCACCGGCTGCTGCCCCGACTTGTCGGCCGGCGGTGTCCCTCCCTCGACCCCGAGCCATGGTGATAGCTCTCGCGCGGAGGCGGAGATGCTTCTGTGGTGTGGCTGACTAGGGGCTCCTCTCGGCGGATCACTGCTGGTGTTATTTCGGTCCCCGCAACCTCGGGCCCGCGTCTCTCCAGTGTCCCCTGCTGCCGGCATCCTCTACCGGGCAGCTCCGGCCTCGACGACTGTGTAGCTGCGTCCCCTCCAGATCACTCGGCTCATCGACGTCACGGCGGCTAAGGCCACAACAGCTCGGATCTGCGTCCTTCCAGTCCTAGTTCGCCGGCGTTGCTGGACGCCGCCACCCAGATCCACCTGCGGGGTTTTGCTTCGTCGCCAGCCCTACCTTGTTCGCCTCAAAGCCTCCACCTTTTGCCAGATCCAGTGCTCATGGGTTCGATGGCGGTCCCACCCTCGGACGACAAGTGCAGCCCCGCCAACCCCCTCCTGACATGATTGGTTCCGACCAACTTTGGCTTCCTCATCTTCGATTCCAGACTCGACGGCTATGGGAGCTCAGCTTCAGGCCAGGGAGGGAGCCCTGCTCGGCTTGCCGGTGCTGGCAGTGGCGGCGCCCGTGGGTGTCGCTTCCTTCTTGGAGGCGCTGTCAAGGCCTTCAGCTGCGCCCCTCTTCGACCTCAAGGGAAACCCCAGGTCCGACTCCCTCGGACCGGATAGCGACGGCGTCCCAGCATCGTCTTCCTTATTGAAGGCGCTATCTTGCGAGCTCGCGGTGTCCCTGATTCTGCCTCGATCGATGTTGGTACCCTTGTGTTGGTTCGGCATTGCCGCTTGGTTCGGGTTTGGTAGGTCTAGTTTGTGATGTATCCTCCGTTCGGGCCGAGCATGCCCTTCTCTCTGCTCCGGACACCATGTTCATGTTAGGAAACGTAGCATGCAATTTCAAAAATTTATCTTCCCTCGCGCAAGATCTATCAAGGAGATGCATAGCAACGACAGGGGGAGAGTGTGTCCACGTACCCTCGTAGTCCGAAAGCAAAAGCGTTTGACAACGCGGTTGATGTAGTTGAACTTCTTCTCGTTCCGACCAATCAAGCACAGAACGTACGGCACCTCCGAGTTATGCACACGTTCAGCTCGATGACGTCCCTCGAACTCTTGATCCAGCAAAGTATCGAGGGAGAGTTCCGTCAGCACGACGGCATGGTGACAGTGATGGTGAAGTGATCCACGCAGGGCTTCGCCTAAGCACTACGTGAATATGACCGGAGGCGTAAACTATGGAGGGAGGCGCCGCACACGGCTAACAATGTTTGATGTGTGTTCTAGCGGTGCCCCCCACATATATATAAAAGTTGGAGAGGAGGAGAGGCAGCCAAGGGGGCGCCCCAAGTAGGAGGAATCCTACTTGGGGTCCTCCCAATTCGGCCACCCCCCTTTCCTATTCCTATTCGGAGTAGGAAGGGAAGAGGGGGAAGGGGGAATCCTATTCCCTTTTTCCTTTCCTCCTTCCCCTTTCCTTCTCCAATTTGTCCAGCCCATATGGGGGGCGCACCAGCCCCTTTGTGGCTGGTGTGTTTCCCCTCTTGGCCCATAAGGCCCATATCTTTTGCCGGGGGTGCCTGGAACCCCTTCCGGTGACCCGATAAATACCCGGTGCATCCCGAAACACTTTCGGTGTCCGATTACCATCGTCCTATATATCAATCTTTACCTCTTGACCATTTCGAGACTCCTCGTCGTGTCCGTGATCTCATTCGGGACTCCGAACAACATTCGGTCGCCAAATCACATAACTCATATAATACAAAATCGTCATCGAACGTTAAGCGTGCGGACCCTAAGGGTTCGAGAACTATGTAGACATGACCGAGACACCTCTCTGGTCAATAACCAACTGCGGAACCTGGACACTCATGTTGGTTCCCACATATTCTACGAAGATCTTTATCGGTCGTACCGCAATGACAACATACGTTATTCCCTTTGTCATCGGTATGTTACCTGCCCGAGATTCGATTGTCATTATCTTCATACCTAGTTCAATGTCGTTACCGGAAAGTCTCTTTACTCATTTCGTAATACATCATCCCGCAACTAACTCATTAGTCAGATTGCTTGCAAGGCTTATTATGATGTGCATTACCGAGAGGGCCCAGAGACACCTCTCCGATACTCGGAGTGACAAATCCGAATCTCGATCTATGCCAACCCAACAAACACCTTCGGAGATACCTGTAGAGCATCTTTATAATCACCCAGTTACATTGTGACGTTTGATAGCACACAAGGTATTCCTCCGGTATCCGGGAGTTGCATAATCTCATAGTCAAAGGAATATGTATAAATCATGAAGAAAGCAATAGCAATAAACTCAACAATCATTATTCTAAGCTAGAGGATGGGTCTTGTCCATCACATCATTCTCCTAATGATGTGACCCCGTTCATAAAATGACAACACATGTCTATGGTTAGGAAACTTAACCATCTTTGATTAACGAGCTAGTCTAGTAGAGGCTTACTAGGGACACGGTGTTTTGTCTATGTATCCACACATGTATCAAGTTTCCAGTTAATACAATTCTAGCATGAATATTAAACATTTATCATGATATAAGGAAATATAAAATAACAACTTTATTATTGCCTCTAGGGCATATTTCCTTCAGTTCACGCCTTCCTGCGTCCGTGTCATGTGTTGTACCCCTGTTTGTACTCATTCTTCTCCTTCTATCAATGAAAGATACACAAGCTTTGCGTATTCGCGAAAAAAAGAAGGGACTGCCACTCAAACGTCCATATTGATATGTTCAATCATGAGTTATCACCCCTAAAGGCGGAGCCAACACCTTTAACAAGAGAAATATGCATGTATATTGATATTTGTGGATCCTTCGGCCAAAGAAGATGATCAAGGGTTTTCACCTAGGAGAAAACTCATACTCGTCGTTGGTTCACCAATGCACTTGTCCACCATCTGTATTGATCTGTTGTTGAGCTAGTTAGCTCCCCATGTGTCCATCGACGCTCTTTGGGCCCAACACAAGCCCTCGCGGTCACATGAGAAATTCGTCAAAGCAATCCTGGTGTAATTGCCGCCTATTGAGATATCAACATCGTGTCACGTGCCGGCTCACTCTCAATCACATACTGATTGTTGCGCATCCGATCCACCACCCTTGTCATTGTTGTGGCCATAGGCACCACATCCATCACACATGGACTGAAGGTATTTGATTTCTGAGGGTACCCCTGATGCAGTTGTTGTCATGTGTCTGTAGATTTTTGAAGGAAATATGCCCTAGACGCAATAATAACGTTGTTATTTTATATTTCCTTATATCATGATAAATGTTTATTATTCATGCTAGAATTGTATTAATCGGAAACTTCATACATGTGTGGATACATAGACAAAACACCGTGTCCCTAGTAAGCCTCTACTAGACTAGCTCGTTAATCAAAGATGGTTAAGTTTCCTAACCATAGACATGTGTTGTCATTTGATGAACGGGATCACATCATTAGGAGAATGACGTGATGGACAAGACCCATCCGTTAGCATAGCATATTGATCGTTCAGTTTTATTGCTATTGCTTTCTTCATGTCATATACATATTCCTTTGACTATGAGATTATGCAACTCCCGGATACCGGAGGAATGCCTTGTGTGCTATCAAACTTCACAACGTAACTGGGTGATTATAAAGATGCTCTACAGGTATCTCTGAAGGTGTTTGTTGGCTTGGCATAGATCGAGATTAGGATTTGTCACTCCGAGTATCACAGAGGTATCTCTGGGCCCTCTCGGTAATGCACATCATAAGAAGCCTTGCAAGCAAAGTGACTAATGAGTTAGTTGCGGGATGATGCATTACGGAACAAGTAAAGAGACTTGTCGGTAACGAGATTGGACTAGGTATGAAGATACCGATGATCGAATCTCGGGCAAGTAACATACCGATGGACAAAGGGAATAACGTATGTTGTCATAACGGTTCGACCGATAAAGATCTTCGTAGAATATGTAGGAGCCAATATGAGCATCAAGGTTCTGCTATTGGTTATTGACCGGAGAAGTGTCTCGGTCATGTCTACATAGTTCTCGAACCCGTAGGGTCCACACGCTTAACATTCGATGACGATTTTGTATTATATGAGTTATGTGATTTGGTGACCGAACATTGTTCGGAGTCCCGGATGAGATCACGGACATGACGAGGAGTCTCGAAATGGTCGAGAGGTAAATATTGATATATAGGACGATGGTATTCGGACACCGGAAGTGCTTAGGGATGCACCGAGTACTTATCGGGTCACCGGAAGGGGTTCCGGGCACCCCCGACAAAAGATATGGGCCTTATAGGCCAAGTGAAGGAACTATGCCCTAGAGGCAATAATAAAGTTATTATTTATTGATACGTCTCCAACGTATCTATAATTTTTGATTGTTCCATGCTATTATATATTCTGTTTTGGATGTTTAATGGGCTTTATTATACACTTTTACATTATTTTTGGGACTAACCTATTAACCGGAGGCCCAGCCCAAATTGCTATTTTTTTGCCTATTTCAGTGTTTCGAAGGAAAGGAATATCAAATGGAGTCCAAACGGAATGAAACCTTTGGGAACGTTATTTTTGGAACAAACGTGATCCAGAGGACTTGGAGTGGACGTCAAGAAATTACCGTGGAGGCCACGAGGCAGGGGGGCGCGCCTACCCCCCTGGGCGCGCCCTCCTCCCTCGTGGGCCCCTCGTGGCTCCACCGACCCACTTCTTCCTCCTATATATACCTACGTACCCCCAAACCATCGAGGAGCACCACGAAAACATAATTCCACCGCCGCAACCTTCTGTACCCGCGAGATCCCATCTTGGGGCCTTTTCCGGCACTCCGCCGGAGGGGGCATCGATCACGGAGGGCTTCTACATCAACACCATAGCATTTCCGATGATGTGTGAGTAGTTTACCTCAGACCTTCGGGTCCATAGTTATTAGCTAGATGGCTTCTTCTCTCTCTTTGGATCTCAATACAAAGTTCTCCTCGATTCTCTTGGAGATCTATTCGATGTAATCTTCTTTTGCGGTGTGTTTGTCGAGATCCGATGAATTGTGGGTTTATGATCAAGATTATCTATGAACAATATTTGAATCTTCTCTGAATTCTTTTATGTATGATTGGTTATCTTTGCAAGTCTCTTCGAATTATCAGTTTGGTTTGGCCTACTAGATTGATCTTTCTTGCAATGGGAGAAGTGCTTAGCTTTGGGTTCAATCTTGCGGTGCTCGATCCCAGTGACAGCAGGGGAAACGACACGTATTGTATTGTTGCCACCGAGGATAAAAAAGATGGGGTTTATATCATATTGCATGAGTTTATCCCTCTACATCATGTCATCTTGCTTAAGGCGTTACTCTGTTCTTATGAACTTAATACTCTAGATGCATGCTGGATAGCGGTCGATATGTGGAGTAATAGTAGTAGATGCAGGCAGGAGTCGGTCTACTTGTCACGGACGTGATGCCTATATACATGATCATACCTAGATATTCTCATAACTATGCTCAATTCTATCAATTGCTCGACAGTAATTCGTTTACCCACCGTAATACTTATGCTCTTGAGAGAAGCCACTAGTGAAACCTATGGCCCCCGGGTCTATTTTCTGTCATATTAATCTCCCGTTATTTCTATTTACCGTTTACCTTGCAATCTTTACTTTTATTCTTTATCATAAAAATACCAAAAATATTATCTTATCATCTCTATCAGATCTCACTCTCGTAAGTGACCGTGAAGGGATTGACAACCCCTTTATTGCGTTGGTTGCGAGGTTCTTATTTGTTTGTGTAGGTGCATGGGACTCGAGCGTGGTCTCCTACTGGATTGATACCTTGGTTCTCAAAAACTGAGGGAAATACTTATGCTACTTTACTGCATCACCCTTTCCTCTTCAAGGGAAAACCAACGCAGTGCTCAAGAGGTAGCAAGAAGGATTTCTGGCGCCGTTGCCGGGGAGTCTACGCACAAGTCAACATACCAAGTAGCCATCACAAACTCTTATCCCTTGCATTACATTATTTGCCATTTGCCTCTCGTTTTCCTCTCCCCCACTTCACCCTTGCCGTTTTATTCGCCCTCTCTTTTCCGTCCGCTTCTTTTCACTTGCTTCATCGTTATGGCTAGTCCTTTATCTACTCCTTTATCTCCCGAGAATGAAGTTATCAATTTTATACAAAGGGAGGGAGAAAATTTAAAAGATGCTTGGTATAGAATTTGCAATGCTCAAAACAAATCTGCTAAGAAGCAATCTACTTCCGTTCTTCTTCGCAACTTTTATGTAGGCGTCACTCCTTGGAATAGATATATTCTTGATACCATTACCGGACGGAATTTCTTGGGTAGCCATACTTTTGATTCTTATAATGCCATGACAGATTTGTTTGGTTCTCCACCTCTTTTGGTTAATGGAACTATGTTAACTTTGGAGCATGTGATGCAAAGGCTTGAAATTATTGAAAATAAATTTGTTACCGTAGAGTTTCTTGAGAATTTAGATAAAAAGATCCACAATCAAATTACCCAATATGGATCTAAGGTAGGAGTTATTTTGAAATTTTTTAAACAAAAGGAACCCATAGTTAATGAAAGAATAGATCAAGATTCCACTAGAATCGATAAGCTTGAGGGTATTATAACCAACTTAGGGTCCGCTTTTTCTTCCGTGAAAAATAATCCAAATCCTCCTACCAAAATTGCCAAGCTTATGTACGTTCCTAAAAATAAGGGTGAATCCTCTAGTAAGGAAACTGCGGATCTCAAATCAATAAGTGTTCATCCCAACTTTTTCGCTATCATTGAGAAACCATTTGCTACAAATGAATTTCTCGATTTCTTGCCTAAGAGTTTTATCATTAATAAGAGGAAAGAAATTCCTAAGGGTTATAGGTGTTCTATTGAAGAATTGCCTGCCAAAGATGATAATACCTAGATCTATCCTTGCTTTTATGCCTAGCTAGGGGCGTTAAACGATAGCGCTTGTTGGGAGGCAACCCAATTTTATTTTAGTCTTTTTTGCTTTTTGCTCCTGTTTAGTAATAAATATTTGATCTAGCCTCTGGTTATATTTGTTTTTATGTTTTAATTAGTGTTTGTGCCAAGTTAAACCTATAGGATCTTCTTGGATGATAGTTATTTGATCTTGCTGAAAATTCCAGAAACTTTCTGTTCACGAAAACAATTGTTTAAAATCACCAGTACGTGATAAAATACTGATTCCAATTGTAGTAGATCAATAAACAAATTTTCTAGGCCGTCTTATTTTGGTAGATTTTTTTGAGTTCCAGAAGTTTGCGTTAGGTACAGATTACTACAGACTGTTCTGTTTTTGACAGATTCTGTTTTTCGTGTGTTGTTTAGTTATTTTCATGAATCTATGGCTATTAAAAGAGTTTATAAACCATAGAGAAGTTGGAATACAGTAGTTTTAACACCAATATAAATAAAGAATGAGTTCATTACAGTACCTTGAAGTGGTGTTTTGTTTTCTTTCGCTAACGGAGCTCATGAGATTTTCTGTTGAGTTTTGTGTTGTGAAGTTTTCAAGTTTTGGGTAAGGATTTGATGGATTATGGAACAAGGAGGGGCAAAAGCCTAAGCTTGGGGATTCCCAAGGCACCCCAAGGTAAATCCAAGGACACCAAAAAGCCAAAGCTTGGGGATGCCCCGGAAGGCATCCCCTCTTTCGTCTTCGTCCATCGGTAACTTTACTTGGAGCTATATTTTTATTCACAACATGATATGTGTTTTGCTTGGAGCGTCTTGTACAATTTGAGTCTTTTCTTTTTAGTTTACCACAATCATCCTTTCTGTACACACCTTTTGAGAGAGACACACATGATTTGGAATTTATTAGAATACTCTATGTGCTTCACTTATATCTTTTGAGCTATATAGTTTTGCTCTAGTGCTTCACTTATATCTTTTAGAGCACGGTGGTGGTTTTGTTTTATAGAAACTATTGTTCTCTCATGCTTCACTTATATTATTTTGAGAGTCCTACAAAACAGCATGGTTATTTGCTTGAATTGTTAAAATTAGTCCTAATATGATAGGCATCCAAGATTAGTAAAAACTTTCTTATAAGTGCGTTGAATACTAAGAAAAGTTTGATGCTTGATAATTGTTTTGAGATATGAAGATGGTGATATTAGAGTCATGCTAGTTGAGTAGTTGTGGATTTGAGAAATACTTGTGTTAAAGTTTGTGATTCCCGTAGCATGCACGTATGGTGAACCGTTATGTGATGAAGTCGGAGCATGATTTATTTATTGATTGTCGTCCTTATGAGTGGCGGTCGGGGACGAGCGATGGTATTTTCCTACTAATCTATCCCCCTAGGAGCATGTGCGTAATACTTTGTTTTGATAACTTGTAGATTTTTGCAACAAGTATATGAGTTCTTTATGACTAAGGTTGAGTCCATGGATTATACGCACTCTCACCCTTCCACCATTGCTAGCCTCTCTAATACCGCGCACCTTTCGCCGGTATCGTACACCCACCATATACCTTCCTCAAAATAGACACCATACCTACCTATCATGGCATTTCCATAGCCATTCTGAGATATATTGCCATGCAACTTACCACCGGTCCGTTTATTATGACACGCTCCATCATTGTCATATTGCTTAGCATGATCATGTAGTTGACATCGTATTTGTGGCAAAGCCACCGTTCATGTCACTCTTGATTCATTGCATATCCCGGTACACCGCCGGAGGCATTCACATAGAGTCATATTTTGTTCTAAGAGTTGTAATTCTTGAGTTGTAAGTAATAAAAGTGTGATGATCATCATTATTAGAGCATTGTCCCATGTGAGGAAAGGATGATGGTGACTATGATTCCCCCATAAGTCGGGACGAGACTCCGGACTAAATAAAAAAAGAGGCCAAAAAAAGGAGAGAAGGCCCAAAAAAACAAAATGAGAGAAAAAGAGAGAAGGGACAATGTTACTATCCTTTTTCCACACTTGTGCTTCAAAGTAGCACCATGATCTTCATGATAGAGAGTCTCCTATGATATCACTTTCATATACTAGTGGGAATTTTTCATTATATAACTTGGCTTGCATATTCCAATGATGGGCTTCCTAAAATTGCCCTAGGTCTTCGTGAGCAAGCGAGTTGGATGCACACCCACTTAGTTTCATTTGTTGAGCTTTCATACACTTATAGCTCTAGTGCATCCGTTGCATGGCAATCCCTACTCACTCACATTGATATCTATTAATGAACATATCCATAGCCCGTTAATACGCCTAGTTGATGTGAGACTATCTTCTCCTTTTTGGTCTTCTCCACAACCACCATTCTATTCCACCTATAGTGCTATATCCATGGCTCACGCTCATGTATTGCGTGAAGATTGAAAAAGTTTGAGAACATCAAAAGTATGAAACAATTGCTTGGCTTGTCATCGGGGTTGTGCATGATTTAAATATTTTGTGTGGTGAAGATAGAGCATAGCCAGACTATATGATTTTGTAGGGATAACTTTCTTTGGCCATGTTATTTTGAGAGACATGATTGCTTAGTTAGTATGCTTGAAGTATTATTATTTTTATGTCAATATGAAACTTTTATCTTGAATCTTTCGGATCTGAATATTCATGCCATAAATAAGAGAATTACATTAAAAATTATGCCAAGTAGCATTCCACATCAGAAATTCTGTTTTTATCATTTACCTACTCGAGGACGAGCAGAAATTAAGCTTGGGGATGCTTGATACGTCTCCAACGTATCTATAATTTTTGATTGTTCCATGCTATTATATATTCTATTTTGGATGTTTAATGGGCTTTATTATACACTTTTACATTATTTTTGGGACTAACCTATTAACCGGAGGCCCAGCCCAAAATGTTGTTTTTTGCCTATTTCAGTGTTTCGATGGAAAGGAATATCAAATGGAGTCCAAACGGAATGAAACCTTCGGGAACGTTATTTTTGGAACAAACGTGATCCAGAGGACTTGGAGTGGACGTTAAGAAATCACCAAGGAGGCCACGAGGCAGGGGGCGCGCCCTCCACCCTCGTGGGCCCCTCGTGGCTCCACCGACCTACTTCTTCCTCCTATATATAGCTACGTACCCCCAAAAAATCGAGGAGCACCACGAAAACCTAATTCCACCGCCGCAATCTTCTGTACCCGTGAGATCCATCTTGGGCCTTTTCCGGCGCTCCGCCGGAGGGGGCATCGATCACAGAGGGCTTCTACATCAACACCATAGCCTCTTCGATGATGTGTGAGTAGTTTACCTCAGACCTTCGGGTCCATAGTTATTAGCTAGATGGCTTCTTCTCTCTCTTTGGATCGCAATACAAAGTTCTCCTCGATTCTCTTGGAGATCTATTCGATGTAATCTTCTTTTGCGGTGTGTTTGTCGAGATCTAATGAATTGTGGGTTTATGATGTAGATTATCTATGAACAATATTTGAATCTCCTCTGAATTCTTTTATGTATGATTGGTTATCTTTGCAAGTCTCTTCGAATTACCAATTTGGTTTGGCCTACTAGATTGATCTTTCTTGCGATGGGAGAAGTTCTTAGCTTTGGGTTCAATCTTGCGGTGCTCGATCCCAGTGACAGTAGGGGAAACGACACGTATTGTATTGTTGCCATCGAGGATAAAAAGATGGGGTTTATATCATATTGCATGAGTTTATCCCTCTACATCATGTCATCTTGCTTAAGGCGTTACTCTGTTCTTATGAATTTAATACTCTAGATGCATGCTGGATAGCGGTCGATGTGTGGAGTAATAGTAGTAGATGCATGCAGGAGTCGGTCTACTTGTCACGGACGTGATGCCTATATACATGATCATACCTAGATATTCTCATAACTATGCTCAATTCTATCAATTGCTCGACAGTAATTCGTTTACCCACCGTAATACTTATGCTCTTGAGAGAAGCCACTAGTGAAACCTATGGCCCCGGGTCTATTTTCTATCATATTAATCTCCCGTTATTTCTCTTTACCGTTTACCTTGCAATCTTTACTTTTATTCTTTATCATAAAAATACCAAAAATATTATCTTATCATCTCTATCAGATCTCACTCTCGTAAGTGACCGTGAAGGGATTCACAACCCCTTTATTGCATTGGTTGCGAGGTTCTTATTTGTTTGTGTAGGTGCGTGGGACTCGAGCGTGGTCTCCTACTGGATTGATACCTTGGTTCTCAAAAACTGAGGGAAATACTTACACTACTTTACTGCATCACCCTTTCCTCTTCAAGGAAAAACCAACGCAGTGCTCAAGAGGTAGCATTTATTTCCTTATTTCATGATAAATGTTTATTATTCATGCTAGAATTGTATTAACCGGAAACTTGATACATGTGTGAATACATAGACAAAACAGAGTGTCCCTAGTATGCCTCTACTTGACTAGCTCGTTAACCAAAGATGGTTAAGTTTCCTAGCCATAGACATGTGTTGTCATTTGATGAACGGGATCACATCATTAGAGAATGATGTGATGGACAAGACCCATCCCCTAGCTTAGCATAATGATCGTTTAGTTTTATTGCTATTGCTTTCTTCATGACTTATACATGTTCCTCTGACTATGAGATTATGCAACTCCCGAATACCGTAGGAACACTTAGTGTGCTATAAAACATCACACGTAACTAGGTGATTATAAAGATGCTCTACAGGTGTCTCCAATGGTGTTTGTTGGGTTGGCATAGATCGAGATTAGGATTTGTCACTCCGTGTTTTGGAGAGGTATCTCTGGGCCCTCTCGGTAATGCACATCACTATAAGCCTTGCAAACAATGTGACTAATGAGTTAGTTACGGGATGATACATTACGGAACGAGAAAAGAGACTTTCCGGTAACGAGATTGAACTAGGTATTGAGATACCGACGATCGAATCTCGGGCAAGTAACATACCGATGACAAAGGGAACAACATATGTTGTTATGTGGTTTGACCGATAAAGATCTTCGTAGAATATGTAGGAGCCAATATGAGCATCCAGGTTCCGCTATTGGTTATTGACCGAAGATGTGTCTCGGTCATGTCTACATAGTTCTCGAAGTCGTAGGGTCCGCACGCTTAACGTTCGATGAAGATTTGTATTATGAGTTATGTGATTTGTGTACCGAAGGTTGTTCGGAGTCTCGGATGAGATCACGGACATGACGAGGAGTCTCAAAATGGTCGAGATGTAAAGATCGATATATTGGAAGGCTATATTCGGACATCAGAAAGGTTCCGAGTGATTCGGGTTTTTCGAAGTACCGGAGAGTTACGGGAATTCGCCGGGAGAAGTAATGGGCCTTATTGGGCTTTAGTGGAGAGAGGGGAGAAGGGCCAAGAGGTGGCGCGCACCTCCCCCCTGCCCAAACCGAATTCGACAAGGGATGGGGGCGTGGCCCCCCTTTCCTTCTCCCTCTCCCTCTCTTTCCTTCTCTCCTACTCCGAATAGGAAAGAGGAGGGGAACCCTACTTGGACTGGGGAGTCCTAGTAGGATTTCCCACACCTGGCGTGCCCCCCTTGGGCCGGCCACCTCTTCCCTCCCCTCCTTTATATATGTGGCCAGGGGGCACCCCAAAGACACACAAGATTTGTCTTAGCCGTGTGCGGTGGCCCCCTCCAGAGTTACACACCTCGGTCATATCGTCGTAGTGCTTAGGTGAAGCTCTGCACCGGTAACTTCATCATCACCATCACCACGCCGTCGTGCAGACGAAACTCTCCCTCGGTCTCAACTGGATCAAGAGTTCGAGGGACGTCACCGAGCTGAACGTGTGCAGATCGCGGAGGTGCCGTGCGTTCGGTACTTGGATCGGTTGGATCGCGAAGACATTCGACTACATCAACCGCGTTACTAAACACTTCCGCTTTCGGTCTACGAGGGTACGTGAACACACTCTCCCTGCTCGTTGCTATGCATCACCTTGATAGATCTTGCGTGATCGTAGGCAAAATTTTGAAATTACTGCGTTCCCCAGCAGTGGTATCCGAGCCAGGTCTAGTCGTAGATGTTATATGCACGAGTAGAACACAAAGAGTTGTGGGCGATAATAGTCATACTGCTTACCAGCATCTTATACTTTGATTTGGCAGTATTTTTGGATGAAGCGGCCCAGACCGACATTACATGACCGCGTTCATGAGACTGATTCTACCGCCGTGCTTCGCACACAAGTGTCTAGTGGGCGTCTGTTTCTCCAACTTTAGTTGAATCGAGTGTGACTACGCCCGGTCCTTGTTGAAGGTTAAAACAACACACTTGACGAAAAATCGTTGTGGTTTTGATGCGTAGGTAAGAACGGTTCTTGCTAAGCCTATAACAGCCACATAAAACTTGCAACAACAAAGTAGAGGACGTCTAATATAACTTGTTTTTGCAGGGCATGTAGTGATGTGATATGGTCAAGACGTGATGAGATATAAATTGTTGTATGAGATGATCATGTTTTGTTAAATTTATCGGCAACTGGTAGTAGTCTTATGGTTGTCTCTTTATTGCATAAGATGCAAGCACCATATAATTGATTTACTTTATCGCTATGCGATAGCAATAGTTGCAAAAGAAATAGTTGGTGAGACGACCATGTGACGACACGTTGATAGAGATCAAGATGATGGAGATCATGGTGTCATGTCGGTGACGATGGATATCATGATGGTACTTTGGAGATGGAGATCAAAGGCACAAGATGATGATGGCCATATCATGTCACATATTTTGATTGCATGTGATGTTTATCTTTTATGCATCTTATTTTGCTTAGTACGACGGTAGCATTATGAGATGATCCCTTACTAAAATTTCAAGGTATAAGTGTTCTCCCTGAGTATGCACCGTTGCGACAGTTCTTCGTGCTGAGACACCACATGATGATCGGGTGTGATAAGCTCTACGTTCACATACAACGGGTGCAAGCCAGTTTTGCACACGCAGAATACTCGGTTTAAACTTGACGAGCCTAGCATATGCAGATATGGCCTCGGAACACTGAGACCAAAAGGTCGAGCGTGAATCATATAGTAGATATGATCAACATAGTGATGTTCACCATTGAAAACTACTCCATCTCACGTGATGATCGGACATGGTTTAGTTGATATGGATCATGTGATCATTTAGATGACTAGAGGGATGTCTATCTAAGTGGAAGTTCTTAAGTAATATGATTAAATTGAACTTTAATTTATCATGAGCTTAGTCCTGATAGTATTTGCATAACTATGTTGTAGATCAATAGCTCGCGATGGAGCTCCCTGTTTTATTTTTGATATGTTCCTAGAGAAAAACTATGTTGAAAGATGATAGTAGCAATAATGCGGACTAGGTCCGTGATATGAGGATTATCCTCATTGCTGCACAGAAGAATTATGTTCTTGATGCACCGCTAGGTGACGGACTTATTGCAGGAGCAGATGCAGACGTTATAAACGTTTGACAAAGCTCGGTATGATGACTACTTGATAGTTTAGTGCACCATGCTTTACGGCTTAGAACCGGGACTTCAAAAATGTTTTGAACGCCACGGAGCATATGAGATGTTCCAAGAGCTGAAATTGGTATTTCAGACTCATGCTCGAGTCGAGAGGTATGAGACCTCTGACAAGTACTCTGCCTACAAGATGGAGGAGAATAGCTCAGCCAGTGAGCATGTGCTTAGAATGTCTGAGTACTACAATCGCTTGAATCAAGTGGGAGTTAATCTTCCAGATAAGATAGTGATTGACAAAGTTCTCTAGTCACTATCACCAAGTTATTGGAACTTCGTGATGAACTATAATATGCAAGGGATGACGAAAACGATTCCCCGAGCTCTTCGCGATGCTGAAATCGGCGAAGGTAGAAATCAAGAAAAGCATCAAGTGTTGATGGTTGACAAGACCACTAGTCTCAAGTAAAAGGGCAAGGGAAAGAAAGGGAACTTCAAGAAGAATGTCAAGCAAGTTGCCACTCCCATGAAGAAGCCCAAAGCTAGACCCAAGCCTGAAACTGGGTGCTTCTACTGTTGGGAAACGTAGTAATTGAAAAAAAATTCCTACGCACATGCAAGATCATGGTGATGCATAGCAACGAGAGGAGAGAGTGTTTTCCATGTACCCTCGTAGACCGTAAGCGGAAGCGTTATGACAACGCGGTTGATGTAGTCGTACGTCTTGACAATCGACCGATCCTAGTACCGAAAGTACGGCACCTCCGCGATCTGCACACGTTCGGCTCCGTGATGTCCCACGAACTCACGATCAAGCAGAGTGTCGAGGGAGAGGTTCGTCACCACGACGGCGTGATGACGGTGATGATGAAGCTATCGGCGTAGGGCTTCGCCTAAGCACTGCAACGATATGACCGAGGTGGATTATGGTGGAGGGGGGCACCGCACACGGCTAATAGATCAATGATCAACTTGTGTGTCTATGGGGTGCCCCCCTCCCCCGTATATAAAGGAGTGGAGGAGGGGGAGGGGCCGGCCTCCTAGGCGCGCCTCAAGGGGAGTCCTACTCCCACCGGGAGTAGGATTCCCCCCTTCCCTAGTTGGCTTAGGAGAGAAGGAAGGGGGAGGAAGGAGGAAGGAAAGGGGGGCCGGCCCCCTTCCCAATTCAGATTGGGCTTGGGGGGCGCGCCCCCTCCTTTGCTCCCTTCTCCTCTCTACCACTATGGCCCAATAAGGCCCATATACCTCCCGGGGCGTTCCGGTAACCTCCCGGTACTCTGGTAAATGCCCGATCTCACCCGGAACCATTCCGATGTCCAAATATAGTCGTCCAATATATCGATCTTTATGTCTCGACCATTTCGAGACTCCTCGTCATGTCCGTGATCATATCCGGGACTCCGAACTACCTTCGGTACATCAAAACACATAAACTCATAATACCGATCGTCACCGAACGTTAAGCGTGCGGACCCTACGCGTTCGAGAACTATGTAGACATGACCGAGACTCATCTCCGGTCAATAACCAATAGCGGAACCTGGATGCTCATATTGGTTCCTACATATTCTATGAAGATCTTTATTAGTCAAACCACATAACAACATACGTTGTTCCCTTTGTCGTCGGTATGTTACTTGCCCGAGATTCGATCGTCGGTATCTCAATACCTAGTTCAATCTCGTTACCGGCAAGTCACTTTACTCGTTCTGTAATGCATTATCCCGCAACTAACTTATTAGTCACATTGCTTGCAAGGCTTATAATGATGTGCATTACCGAGAGGTCCCAGAGATACCTCTCCGACAATCGGAGTGACAAATCCTAATCTCGATCTATGCCAACTCAACAAGTACCATCGGAGACACCTGTAGAGCACCTTTATAATCACCTAGTTACGTTGTGACGTTTGGTAGCACACAAAGTGTTCCTCCAGTATTCGGGAGTTGCACAATCTCATAGTCATAGGAACATGTATAAGTCATGAAGAAAGCAATAGCAACATACTAAACGATCAAGGTCTAAGCTAACGGAATGGGTCAAGTCAATCACATCATTCTCTAATGATGTGATCCCGTTAATCAAATGACAACTCATGTCTATGGCTAGGAAACTTAACCATCTTTGATTCAACGAGCTAGTCACGTAGAGGCATACTAGTGACACTTTGTTTGTCTATGTAGTCAGACATGTACTAAGTTTCCAGTTAATACAATTCTAGCATGAATAATAAACATTTATCATGATATAAGGAAATATAAATAACAACTTTATTATTTCCTCTAGGGCATATTTCCTTCAGTCTCCCACTTGCACTAGAGTCAATAATCTAGATTACACAGTAATGATTCTAACACCCATGTAGTCTTGGTGCTGATCATGTTTTGCTCGTGAGAGAGGCTTAGTCAACGGGTCTGCAACATTCAGATCCGTATGTATCTTGCAAATCTCCATGTCTCCCTCCTTGACTTGATCGCGGATGGAATTGAAGCGTCTCTTGATGTGCTTGGTTCTCTTGTGAAATCTGGATTCCTTTGCCAAGGCAATTGCACCAGTATTGTCACAAAAGATTTTCATTGGACCCGATGCACTAGGTATGACACCTAGATCGGATATGAACTCCTTCATCCAGACTCCTTCATTTGCTGCTTCCGAAGCAGCTATGTACTCCGCTTCACACGTAGATCCCGCCCGATGCTTTGCTTAGAACCGCACCAACTGACAACTCCACCGTTCAATATAAATACGTATCCGGTTTGTGCCTTAGACTCATCTGGATCAGTGTCAAAGCTTGCATCGACGTAACCATTTACGACGAACTCTTTGTAACATCCCAAAATTCTAAATTTTGGAATGTTATAATAAATAGATAGATTTGATTGTTTGTTTGATTGTGGTGTGATTGATTGAGTGAAATTCGAAACTTTTTGAAAGTTAAATGAGAGGGAATAAAAGGACTTTCCCAAACTTTCACTTTGCTTTTATGATCTCCGTGAATTCAAATTCTTTTCAAATACAAAACCCTAGAGAGAAGATGACATGACTTCTTCCATTTTAAATAAATGAAAAGGGTTTTTCAAAATATTTGAATTTCACTTGGAAATATTTCAAATTCAGAAACTTCAAGCAACTCAATGATTTTCATGAGAGAAGATAAAATGACTTCTTCAAAACATATGAAATATGAGTTGGAAGTTTAAAAGAAATCCAATTTAAAGTCCTGTTGAAATTATTTTTCAATTTGGAGTTATTTGGATTTTATTCAAATTAATTTTCTCCAAAAATAAAAATATGTAAATTACGGTAAAATGATTCCCTACATCAGAAAATTAGAGAGAAATAAATTTGAATTAATTTTGGTATTTTTAAAATGAGCAGTAGCACTCTTTGCTTTATTTGAATTATTGAGGATTTTATTTTATGTTAGAATAATGTTCATACTGTAGGAAATCTTTTTCAGAAAATTTTGATATATTATATGCCTATATAATATATTTACTTATTTGGTTTTATTATTATTTTGTTTGCGTGGATTTTTTTAAAGACTTCCTTTCCCCACGGGCCAACTGGGTCGAAGCCCAGCGCCGCGCCCCGCTCGTCCCCGAGCTCGGGACGGACTCCCGCACCCGCACGGCATCGCCGCCGCCGTACGCCGCCCGGACTCCCGCCGCCGCCTCTGCTTGCCCCCTCCTCCACACTCCCGAGGCCCCGCCTCCTATAAATGCGTCGGCCCCGCCGCCTCTCTCTCTGCTCACGCCGCCGCCTCTCTCTCTGGTCGCGCCGCCGCCCATCGCCAGATCCGCCGCCGCCGCCGCTGTTCTGCGCCACCGCCTCGCCGCGCCTCCACCCCGCGCGCCACCGCCGCCACCTCGCCGCTCTCGCCCCTCGCCGTTGCCCCCGGCCACCGGAGCACCGCCGGCGACCACGCCCGAGCCGCCCGCTGTCACCGGAGTTCAACCTCGCCGCCGCCGGTTTTGTCGCCAAAGCCGCCGAATCACCGAACCGGTAAATAAACCGCCCGGTCCGGTTTATTCTTTTTCGGTTTTCTTCGGTTTACCTTTTAGCCAATTTTATTTTTTTAGGTTAGATTATTTAGCGAACGCTTTCTGTTTAGGAAGTTTTAGTAAACGTTTTCGTTCTGTAGTACTGTTTAACGAACGTTCGTTATTTAGACTTTTCTTTTTCTGTTAGTTTTAGTCAGGGACTTCTTCGTAGATGCGTTATTTACAGATTAGCCCCTGGTCTTCAAACCCTCACAACTTTTACACCGTTTGTCCAAATTCAATGAAACCAACGCCCACCTCTTCGTTATGATCCCCTCTATCCAGATAGTCAACTTAAACTTGTTTTTGAAAGTTTTAAGATTTGAATTCAAAAATATTTGTATTTGAACTTCTTTTGATCGTAACTTGAGTTTTATAACTCCGTTTGTGATGATTCTTTTTGCAAATCAAAGCTCTTGACCTAAACTATCTGATAAGACCAAATTCACATAATTTTGGTACTGTTAGAAATTGTTTTATGTTCTAAGAGTTATTCGATTGGTTTTGATGTTTTCGAATTGTCTTCTTCGTTCTTTTCGATCCTTTGAGTGATTGCTTATGTGTGGTTACTATTGCTTGCTTACGATAGATTGACCGGAGTGTGACGAGTAGAACTATCAAGATTTATGAGTGCGAATCATCTTCATCAACAGTACATGCAAGTTCACACTTTGATCATACCTCTTTACTACCCAGTTTTTATTGCATTAGATCAATCCTCAAACAAATTGCATGATTAGGATCTAATTAAATTGTGGGTTTGGGAAGTAGATGAGGTAGTACCTATTACCTGTTTTATTAAACCCTTGGGAGTTACTTCTACGTTTGCTTATATTGCTATGCTATGCTAGTAGACGTGGATTGGGTGAGTGTATCCATGACAGATGTGAGATGGTTAATTAATGGTTTACTTAAGGTGGCAAATTAAATACACATCTGGGTGGATTGAGGCACCTGGGTATTCCAGCGATTGCCTGTTTTTTTATGGACCGCCACCCAGGCTCAAAGGGATTATAAGATTATTCATGCTAGAAACTTCCGTGTGCAACCACAAGCTATTATGGGCTCTAGCATAGTTGATTAAGTTGTGTGAACTCTTACAGTGGTAGACTAGCAAATGTAGGGGAAGTAGGTGTAACTGTCTACCCGATCGTAAGGTGCTAACGCTTCTGAAAGACTATGTCTCGGTCGTCCGTTTCTCAAACATCATGTAGTGCGAGAATCTCAACGGAGGAGATGTCACGACTGGTTTTTCAATAAAATATTTATTGAGAGACCAATCCCTTTTACGGACCAGTAAAGAAGAATTCCTTCTCACTGGTAGACAATATCTTGGTCACAGAAGAAAAATACCAGGAGTACTGAATATAATACAAGGTTGAGCGGAGACTGCTCAACAATTTATTACATGTACGCCGATAAAACACAACGGCGGATAGGGTGGCATAACTACTAACTCACGATAACAACGGTGGTGAAAATATCACCGCGAAGCGGGTGATATGACTCCTGAAAACTACAGCTCTTCGAGCGTCGGGGTGAAGCTCGAGGAGATTTATTGCGGGTGGCGGAAGCGTATATAATACAAGTGACCAATATCCAGGATCGCGCGGGGCTGACTGGGACTCCTCTAGGCGTCGGACTCACTATCAAACTCTTCATCCATGAGATCGCCTTCGTCAACATCTGGCCAAATCAACAAGCCAGGTGAGTACTATGAAAGTACTCGCAAGACAGTTCGGATATAAGATATAACAAATGTAGACATGATGCATATGAACAGGTTAACAAGTGCACTCAGACATAGAGATAATACTGCATGGGAAATAAAAGAGAAGTCGGGCGGTAGTCCTCCCGAAATCCCAAAATAATATACTGGGTGCCAAACGAGGGTCTGAATGACTCCTCGAGAGGAAAATGCAATAATAACAATGCCGCAGTCGGGCGTCAAGGCGACACCACATAAAGGGCTTATAATAGAAAATAAAAGGCAGTGCGTGCCACAGTCGGACGTCTGAGCGACATCACATAAAGGGTTTATATTGAAATAAAAGACAAACATGCCACAGTCGGACGTCTGAGTGACATCACATAAAGGGCTTATATTGAAAGTAAAAGACAAACATGCCACAGTCGGACGTCTGAGCGACATCACATAAAGGGCTTATATTGAAAGTAAAAGACAAACATGCCACAGTCGAACGTCTGAGCGACATCACATAAAGGGCTTATATTGAAAGTAAAAGACAAACATGCCACAGTCGGACGTCTGAGCGACATCACATAAAGGGCTTATATTCATAACTTAGTAGCTCATGAATTTTAAATCATATCAAGAGAATAATCAGGCATGAGATAAACAACAGGGTTAGTCCATCCACAGGAATAACGTTCAGCCAAGTTGACTACTCACGCTCGCTTATCGGAAAGAAAAAATATACCACGAGGTTATGACATAGACATGGATACGCTGATCACGTTACTTGACCATGGATACGATGACTCGGAAGGATTTGACTCTGCAGAGTTTGTACTTTAACCACAGCCAACGGATTTCAGTAGTACCGGGGTCTAGTTCCGTTTACGGTGTTTTGGAAGAAACACGTCTAACCAGTACACACCCATTCAACATTCCGAAGCCAGGAATCACCCTCGGCAACGTTCAAGAAAAACCTTGAGACGGGGAGGCTACAACCTCGCGTAGCATGGGATCAAATTTCTATACGCGCGCTCTAAGGGGTGCCCCCCTCTCTGTCCCAACCGGAAACACCCATGCCCCCTGACCGGATGACTGGCTTTAATCCAGGGCCATGGAACCCTCATCCCGGCCCCTCTGTTTGGTGTGTACACGGAAAGAGGTTACCAACTTACTAAACCGCATTCTGGCAGAAAACATGTGGTAGCACGGAAGGGGGAAGAACGATAACGTGACTCCGTCCACGTTAACGTCGGAATTAATCTGATGATGTAAGGCTGGCATGCTACAACAGTACCACCTTACTGCCCTTCATGTCACCACATGACTAGGCCATCTCTCATCAGAGATCACAGTAACTTTGGAACACACGGGTAGTTGCCTCACATGCAACGAGATACTCACCGATACTCATATGCCATGCACAACCTTTCACGCAAACATGCAAAACACCTATCATATCAAAGGTTCAAACATGCTTGCCTGGTTCGGAGAAGTCGGAGTCTAGCTCGGCGAAGTTCGCGGCTCCGTCACCTCTCCCGGAACCTACGGTATAGCGAAAAATGCATACTAACGTGAAAACCAACGCGTGCAGAAAAGCTGTTCAAAAAGTTTTTCAAATAAATCCCATAAAAAACTAGACAAAATTATAAGACTGTCAGAAAAAGAATCACTCAAAAATCACTTTTTATTAAAAAGTTATAAGGGTTTCTGTCTAGGGACTCATCTGTAATGAAACAGAAAAGTTCTAGGGGCTTAACTGAGAAAACAGAAAACGGTTTGAATAGAAACGCGCCAGCCCATAGAGAAAACGTACTCTGCCCGAAGGCGCCAACAGAAAACGCTTCGGGGGTGAAAGAAGAGAGGCTGACGTGGGGGTCCACATGTCAGGTTTGAAAAACCTCGCCGGCGCTCGAAGGCTGCGGTGGTCGCCGGCGTCGAACCACGGCGAGTCAGGGAGATCGGAGTGTACCAAGAGTATCAGCGTGTCCTTCCGCGTCGGTGGGTGGTGGACTTGGGCGTCGGAGAGCACCACGTCGACGGCGACACTTTCTCCGGCGGACGGCGGCTCGGGCGATGGTGGGGAACTCCGGTGGTGTGCTGCAACCTTCGAATTGAAGCGCGGGTCAGAAGGAGGGATGCACTAGAGAGCTACTGGCAAGAGATGGGAGGCAGAGGTGCACGCACGGGAGCGAATCGAGCTGGATCCCGTGGCGGGTCGCGGCGGCCGGAGTTGAGGAAGGAGACTCCCTCGGGGCTCTTCCAGTGGCTAGGCGGGGTCTTGGTGGAGTGCAGAGGTGGTGTGGGTACTAGCTGGAGCTCGGGGCCTCTATTTATAGGCGGCTCCAGGGGGTGGCCGTGAACGGAGAATCTCCTGCGAGCGATTACGGCGAGGCAGTGGCTTGGCAGAGGGTTTAGGTGGCCAGGAAGCACCAGTGAGAGTTACTGGTCCCGTTCCACTGCTAAACTCGGTCGGGCATAGCGTAATGGCGTCGGTCTTCGTCGGGGTCGCCGTACTGGCACGGTGGCGGCAGAGAGCATGCTCTGCGCCTAGCGGTTCACGACGAGGGTGGCAGCGCGCACGGGGGAGTGGAAGACCACGCGGCGGCCTCCGGTGGCTTGGGCGGCGCTGGTCAGCGCCGTCTACGCTGTGCTTCTTCCTGGCGGCCGCAAAGCCGCCGCTGGCGTCGGTCACGGGGCGGCGCACCTCCTCCTGCTCGTCGCCGACGCCCGCAAACATCCAGGCGCTCGTGCGATGCAGAGGACAAGGGGGAGGGGACAGGGAACACGACGACGCTGAGGCACTGGCGAGATCGACTACGGACACTGAAGAAACGACAGTAGTTCAGACACTGTCAACTGGACTTGACTGAACCTTAGAGAAACAGTGTCCAGCAGGTGTTCGATGAAATGATTTGGTATGAAGAAAATTTTTCCTGGAGCTGGGACTTGGTGAGGTGACCTCTCAATGCACCCAGAGGCTGCCTGATTTTTCTCAGAATTTTTGGAGAAGGATTTGAATGAATTTCATCAAATTTGGCAAATCTGGTCCAAACTTGCAGCCAGTATAGTTTGAAAAACTTGAACTGGAGACTAGTGGATCTTCATGGATCTTGGTTGAGGGTTCAAAGGACTAGGAAGGGAAAATGGTTTGGGGGCAAAAATCAAAGCAGAAAGAGTAGTTCCTTTGTAAACCTCAAAGGATCAAGATATAAGGCAGAAATTGTTTTTGATGGAAATAATTATATGGAGAGGTTCAACTTGCTGGATTTGAAGCATATCATGATCCAAAGATGAGGAAAGGCTTATGGGAGGGAATTTACCCTTGGGTCATGGCAAGAGGAATTTTTGAAAGTGGAAAAAGATCATTCCAAAGGCTATAGGGCCTTTTAAAGAAATTTTCAAAGGACATTTTTCCAAGAGAAAAACATTTTGGTTTGAGTCCAAATAAAAGAGGAAAACCTCCAAGACCAAAATCAAGTTTTGAGTGAATCCGAAAATGAAGCACTAGTCATAAAAGAAAATATTTTGAGAGGGAGAGTTCTTTTAGAAGAAAAATTTAAATCACCTCCCTCAAATCAAGGAAAAGTTTTGAAAAAGCCAAATAAAATTTTGGGTGTCACAGGAGATCGAGTCTTGTGGGGAAAAGTGCGCAAACCTCTGCAGAGTGTACAAACTAATCATGATTAGCCGTGTCCCCGGTTATGGACATCTTTGAGTATCTGGTTCTTGGATTATCATGTTGATCTCATCACTCTATTTAAATTAATTGGTTGGGTTAATTACTTTTTAGTTGGGATTGAGATGGTGTCTACCATTCTCAATGTTTAACAACCACCATGATAGTTAAATAAAATGTATTCCTTTATAGTAGGGAAAAATTGGCTTTTCGCAAAAACATTATAACCATAGAGCCTCCACCAGCCAAATATGCATGTAGTGATAGCCTTTATTCATCATTGCTCTATGGTGTGAATTTGCCAGTACATTCAATGTACTGACCCTTTGTGGCTGCAACGTCTCATGTTGCAGGATCTTACGACGAGTAAGTGATACGTTAGGGTTACGATTTCTACACTCAACTTTGCCGTTGGTGTTGATGGGACCCCACAACCTTGTTACTTCCGCTATTTGGATTGAGGTAATAGTATTTACGTTACTTTATACATGTGATTTACCTCTGTTATAAATCCTCGAGTACTTGTGTGTCAGCATACCGATCCAGGGATGACACTTAAGCACAGAGACTTGACCGTCTGAGGTCGGGTCGCTACAAGATGGTATTAGAGCACATGTTGACTATAGGACGTGACCCTAGAAACTGGCAAGCCCATAGGAAAAGATTTTTCTCTACAACTTTCTTTTCAGAAAGATCTCTTACCTCTCTTCTCTTCTAAGCTTATTCAAATATTCCCTTTTAGTGAGACTATACCCCTTTCCCCTTTTGACCACAAAGACTCGACTGGTGAGACCACTCCAAGAAGGACAAGATATCGGACAACGAAGACCACCTCGGAATGAAGAGTGTTTTACCGAGTAATTGTTATAATTGGAACTACAACGGTTGAAGACTCCGAAGACTAGGAGAATTTGAAGGCTCTGAAGAATTTCCAGATTGGTATAGGGAGGCTACCCTTATGGATTTTGTCAGACTATGGAAGCCGTAAATACCCGAGATCAAGGTGTATCGGAGAAAGACCGGAACATAGAGCATTAGAACTCAAAGATTTTGTCAAGAAAACCTTAAGGAAAGGGATATCAACTATGGAATGATAGCTCATGGTAATGACAAGGGCAGAAACATGGCTATCCATGATGTTATCGCCCGCTTATGCTATTGTCACCGTGCTGAGTTAAGCATGCATTTCTTCAGAAGGATTGGATGGTAGAAGGCTGATGGAGCATCTGCCAAGCAAAGGATGCAGTTTTAACCTTAGCTGGTGTATCGCCAGGATCTGGAGTATTACATCAAGGATTTTAATATGGACCTTCAGGAAGCTATATTTGACAAGGAGCATTCCGTGAAGAACTCAGGACTCAGAAGTAGAAAGTAGCCAAGCTGGAAGAGCAAAACCTCGAGATACCGGAGATTTGTCAGGAACTGAAGGACAGTAGGACATGGTTCATGCCAAGGATGTCGAAACCCAGAAGTTTAGAATGCAACTCCAGAATATTAAAAGACGTCATGAGAGATTCCACGTCAACAAAGATGATCTGGCAAAATAACTTGATAAGGATAAGCACGATCGGAAGGAGCCATCGGAGACATGACCAAGACTGGAAGAGTTTGATGACCTTGAGATCTATTGTCCTTTAGAAGACCAAACCCCTGTTATACACTTACGTTAGATGCGATGATTGTGAGCTGTCATTTGTTTGATGTTTTTCCGACAGCCACAAATAAAATCTGTCTTTTCAAAACTTTTGTTTGTATTGTGTGCATCCTTCTCTATCTCTCTTATCCCACCCCAAACCCATGGACCCAATAGAGGACACATGGAGATGAGCTTATATTTTCCGAGACCGCTAAGTCAATTGGAGATGGACTGATGGATTCTCAACATGGAGGATCACATGAAGAATAACCCTGTAGTCGGAAAGGATATGACCCAGCATGCTCTTCAGTGCTTTGTGAGAGTTGCTGCTCTTGGTGGAGGATGTACCAAACCATCAATCTATGTCAAAGAGTAACCACTTGGGAAGAATTTAAGTTGACTCTGCAAAGATCTCGTCTTGTGTCCCAGAAGTTGAGGCCTTATGGAAAGGATATGAAGAAACCTTGTGCATACAAGCTTTGTGTAGAAATAGGACACAACCATAAAGAAAACAAGGACGAATACCCTCATAAGCGGGGGATTACCAAAGGAGTTAGCCGAGGATCTCAGGGAACTTCGGTTGGAGATTGTTCCCAAAGGTTTTGTTGTAGCAATGGAAGTTCAGTCTACATTGTTGGGAAAAATTTGTGAAGCTCAGAAGTATGACAAAGAGATTGATGAGATAAAAGAGAGGATGAGCAAAGGAAAGGCCAAGGGTTTTCATAAGGATGAGCACGACACCTTATGGTTCGAGGACTGTGTATATGTTCCCAATAATGCAAAGATCAGGAAGTAAATACTTCAGGAGGCTCATGACTCACCATACTCGATTCGCCCTGGAAACACCAGGATGTATTTGGATTTGAAGGAGCGTTTCTGGTGGACTGGTATGAAGAAGGATATTGCGGAGTATGTAGTCGTAGGTGATGTATGCCAGAGAGAGTAAAAGCAGAGCATCAGAAGCCAGCAGGGTTACTACAGCCTATGCCGATACCCGAATGGAAGTAGGCATGGATTTCATTACCGGATTTCCCAGAACCCGAACGGGGTATGATTCTATCTAGATAGTAATTGATTCGCTTGACCAAAGTGGCTCACTTTATCCCAGTAAAAACCACCTATACAAGTGTGAAGTTGGCCAAGATATATTTGACCAGGATCGTATGTCCGCATGGAGTTCCGAGGACCATCGTATCAGATAGAGGAACACAGTTTACCTCAAAGTTTTGGAATCAGCTGCACCACACTTTGGGTATTAGGCTAGAGTTCAGTACAGCCTTTCATCCGTAGACAGATGGATAGACCGAGAGAGTCAATCAGATTCTGGAGGACATGTTGAGAGCGTGTGCGCTAGTTTATGGATCTAGTAGGGATGATAATCTACCTTACGCGGAGTTCTCATACAACAACAGTTACCAAGCCAGTTTGAAGATGACCCCTTTTGAAGCTTTGTATGGGAGAAGGAGCCAGACACCGTTGATGTGGGATGAAGTTGGAGTCCGTCAGTTGTTTGGACCAAATGTGATCAAGGAGTCAGAAGAGAATGTTAAGTTGATTCGAGATAGACTGAAGGTAGCTCAGTCCTGGCAGAAGAGTTATGCAGACTTAAAAACACAAGGAGGTAGTCTATGAAATTGGAGACAGAGCATGTCTTCGTGTGTCCCCTCTGCGAGGAGTTAAACTATTTGGAGTTAAGGGAAAGTTAGCCCCGAGATTTGTAGGACAATACCGAGTTTTGGAGCGTATGGGAGAACTGGCCAACAAGTTGGAGTCACCCGAAGGACTGTCAGGAGTTCATGATGTGTTTCACGTTTCCCAGTTGAACAAGTGCCATGCAGAGATGGACAATATTCCCCTGTAAGGACGCTTGACCCTGGAAAGGATAATGATGTTCCACGAAGTGGAGTATGGACCTCATAAGTATACGTTTTATCTCGATATGTAGGGTATCCCAAGAGTATGAAGGGATGAAGTACTATTGGATATAAAGGAGGTATGATGTTAGTAATATGGAGCAATTGTGACTCTATGATGAGTCTGAGTAATCATGTCTTAGTTTGGTGCAAATAGAAGGAAAAAACGATACAATTGGATGGATTTTAAGTATGCCAGGAAGTTGGATGTTGGGATAATGATCAGTTGCCCGATGATGAGTTCAAGGTTTACAAGTGATGAGATGGGCCATAACCCACAGGCCCCAGGACCTGCCAGGAAGCAAGCACCCTCTTGCTGAAGGAGAAACCTTGGAAGAAGATACGACTTTATTCGATAGATGATTTTATAGGAGTAACGCTAAACCGAAGAGTTGTGAAGGAACAATAGATGTTTGTTTGGCTTGCAGAATCCACGGATTATCCGAACTTGGTTCGTTGACAAGAGAAATTCTGCAATGCTTGTGAGGATGACTGAGTGTTAGAATGCGAGATTCGCTAAACCATATACAAGGTAATGATTTGGGTGCGGGATGGATTGATCACCATACCGACTTACTCTTATTATTCGCCTTGCTATACGGGATGGTAAATCTGAGTGACTTACCCATAGTAGAGAGACGACGATCAAAACCTTGTTTGAACCTTGGAATGGTATAGCAATTTTTCCCCTATACAAGGCAGGTGCTGCCAATCGTAGGATATACGGTGAGGTTCAACCCAGACCCATTTCCTGCAGGAGAAACCATAAATTGCTGACCGCCATGAGATATCGATAGTTGTTTAGTATTGGCGCCAGACCCGTCAGCTAAGAAGACCCCGCCTTGGTATAACCTTACCAAGATGAAAGGACAGAAGTATTGAGGAAAAGGTTATGCCACTACTGGAAGAGCTCAGATAAGGAATTACCCTGAAAATCTGAGAAGATCAACACTGCCAACAAATAAGGATGGATTATAAGAGTTTTGATGGAACCGTAACCATGCTTCTAAGGGTGGTAGCACCCGAGACCCTGTGATGGTCGATGGATTTTGAGAAGACCCCGACCCTAACCTATTTCTTGCTAGCCTCTTCGAATCTCGAGGACGAGATTCATTTGAAGGGTGGTAGGTTTGTAACATCCCAAAATTCTAAATTTTGGAATGTTATAATAAATAGATAGATTTGATTGTTTGTTTGATTGTGGTGTGATTGATTGAGTGAAATTCAAAACTTTTTGAAAGTTAAATGAGAGGGAATAAAAGGACTTTCCCAAACTTTCACTTTGCTTTTAAGATCTCCGTGAATTCAAATTCTTTTCAAATACAAAACCCTAGAAAGAAGATGACATGACTTCTTCCATTTTAAATAAATGAAAAGGGTTTTGAAATATTTGAATTTCCCTTGGAAATATTTCAAATTCAGAAACTTCAAGCAACTCAATGATTCTCATGAGTGAAGATAAAATGAGTTCTTCAAAACATATGAAATATGAGTTGGAAGTTTAAAAGAAATCCAATTTAAAGTCCTGTTGAAATTATTTTTCAATTTGGAGTTATTTGGATTTTATTCAAATTATTTTTCTCCAAAAATAAAATATATGGAAATTAGGGTAAAATGATTCCCTACATCAAAAAATTGGAGAGAAATAAATTTGAATTAATTTTGGTATTTTAAAATGATTTTTATTGGATTTTATTAGAGCAGTAGCACTCTTTGCTTTATTTGAATTATTGAGGATTTTATTTTATGTTAGAATAATGTTCATATTGTAGGAAATCTTTTTCTGAAAATTTTGATATATTATATGCCTATATAATATATTAATTTATTTGGTTTTTTTATTATTTTGTTTGCGTGGAAAATGTTTTTTTTAAAAGACTTCCTTTCCCTGCGGGCCAACTGGGCCGAAGCCCAGCCAGCCGGCCCAGCCCAGCGCCGCGCCCCGCTCGTCCCCGAGCATGGGACGGACTTCCGCACCCGCACGACATCGCCGCCGCCTCTGCTTGCCCCCTCCTCCACGCACCCGAGGCCCCGCCTCCTATAAATGCGCTGGCCCCGCCGCCCTCTCTCTCTGCTCGCACCGCTGCCCATCGCCAGATCCGCCGCCGCCGCCATCGGTTGCCGCCGCCGCCGTTGCCAACCGCCGCCACCGCTGTTCTGCGCCACCGCCTCGCCGCGCCTCCACCCCGCGCGCCACCGCCACCACCTCGCCGCCCTCGCCCCTCGCCGTTGCCCCCGGCCACCGGAGCACCGCCGGCGACCACGCCCGAGCCACCCGCTGTCGCCGGAGTTCAACCTCGCCGCCGCCGGTTTTGTCGCCAAAGCCGCTGAATCACCGAACCGGTAAATAAACCGCCCGGTCCGGTTTATTCTTTTTTGGTTTTCTTCGGTTTACCTTTTAGCCGGTTTTATTTTTTTTTAGGTTAGATTATTTAGCGAACGCTTTCTGTTTAGTAAGTTTTAGTAAGCGTTTTCGTTCTGTAGTACTGTTTAATGAACGTTCGTTATTTAGACTTTTCTTTTTCTGTTAGTTTTAGTTAGGGACTTCTTCGTAGATGCGTTATTTACAGATTAGCCCCTGGTCTTCAAACCCTCACAACTTTTACACCGTTTGTCCAAATTCAATGAAACCAATGCCCACCTCTTCGTTATGATCCCCTCTATCCAGATAATCAACTTAAACTTGTTTTTGAAAGTTTTAAAATTTGAACTCAAACAGATTTGTATTTGAACTTCTTTTGATCGTAACTTGAGTTTTATAACTCCGTTTGTGATGATTCTTTTTGCAAATTGAAGCTCTTGACCTAAACTTTCTGATAAGGCCAAATTCACATAATTTTGGTACTGTTAGAAATTGTTTTATGTTGCAAGAGTTATTCGATTGGTTTTGATGTTTTTGAATTGTCTTCTTCGTTCTTTCTGATCCTTTGAGTGATTGCTTATGTGTGGTTACTATTGCTTGCTTACGACAGATTGACCGGAGTGTGATGAGTAGAACTATCAAGAGTTATGAGTGCGAATCATCTTCATCCACAGTACAGGCAAGTTCACACTTTGATCATACCTCTTTACTACCCAGTTTTTATTGCATTAGATCAATCCTCAAACAAATTCCATGATTAGGATCTAATTAAATTGTGGGTTTGGGAAGTAGATGAGGTAGTACCTATTACCTGTTTTATTATCAAACCCTTGGGAGTTACTTCTACGTTTGCTTATATTGCTATGCTATGCTAGTAGACGTGGATTGGGTGAGTGTATCCATGACAGATGTGAGATGGTTAATTACTGGTTTACTTAAGGTGGAAAATTAAATACACATCTGGGTGGATTGAGGCACCTGGGTATTCCAGCGATTGCCTGTTTTTTTATGGACCGCCACCCAGGCTCAAAGGGATCATAAGATTATTCATGCTAGAAACTTCCGTGTGCAGCCACAAGCTGTTATGAGCTCTAGCTTAGTTGATTAAGTTGTGTGAACTCTTACAGTGGTAGACTAGTAGATGTAGGGGAAGTAGGTGTAACTGTCTACCCGATCGTAAGGTGCTAACGCTTCTGAAAGACTATGTCTCGGTCATCCGTTTCTCAAACATCATGTAGTGCGAGAATCCCAACGGAGGAGATCGAGTCTTGTGGGGAAAAGTGCGCAAACCTCTGCAGAGTGTACAAACTAATCATGAATAGCCGCGTCCCCGGTTAT
This sequence comes from Aegilops tauschii subsp. strangulata, assembly GCF_002575655.3. Taxonomy (NCBI): domain Eukaryota; kingdom Viridiplantae; phylum Streptophyta; class Magnoliopsida; order Poales; family Poaceae; genus Aegilops; species Aegilops tauschii. The sequence goes on along the minus strand of NC_053036.3, from coordinate 469,790,867 downwards.
GGACATCTTTGAGTATCTGGTTCTTGGATTATCATGTTGATCTCATCACTCTATTTAAAATAATTGGTTGGGTTAATTACTTTTTAATTGGGATTGAGACGGTGTCTACCATTCTCAATGTTTAACAACCACCATGATAGTTAAATAAAATGTATTCCTTTGCAGTAGGAAAAAATTGGCTTTTCGCAAAAACATTATAACCATAGAGCCTCCACCAGCCAAATATGCATGTAGTGATAGCCTTTATTCATCATTGCTCTATGGTGTGAATTTGCCAGTACATTCAATGTACTGACCCTTTGTGGCTGCAACGTCTCATGTTGCAGGATCTTATGACGAGTAAGTGATACGTTAGGGTTACAATTTCTACACTCAACTTTGCCGTTGGTGTTGATGGGACCCCACAACCTTGTAACTTCCGCTATTTGAATTGAGGTAATAGTATTTACGTTACTTTATACATGTGATTTACCTCTGTTATAAATCCTCGAGTACTGTGTGTGTCAGCATACCGATCCAGGGATGACACTTAAGCACAGAGACTTGACCGTCTGAGGTCGGGTCGCTACACTCTTTGTCACCTCCATAAACGAGAAACATATCCTTAGTCCTTTTCAAGTATTTCAGGATGTTCTTGACCGCTGTCCAGTGATCCACTCCTGGATTACTTTGGTACCTCCCTGCTAAACTGATAGCAAGGCACACATCAGGTCTGGTACACAGCATTGCATACATGATAGAACCTATGGCTGAAGCATAGGGAACACCTTTCATTTTCTCTCTATCTTCTGAAGTGGACGGGCATTGAGTCTGACTCAACTCCACACCTTGTAACACAGGCAAGAACCCTTTCTTTGCTTGATCCATTTTGAACTTCTTCAAAACTTTATCAAGGTATGTGCTTTGTGAAAGTCCAGTTAAGCGTCTTGATCTATCTCTATAGATCTTGATGCCTAATATATAAGCAGCTTCACCGAGGTCTTTCATTGAAGAACTCTTGTTTAAGTATCCTTTTATGCTATCCAGAAATTCTATATCATTTCCAATCAATAATATGTCATCCACATATAATATTAGAAATGCTACAGATCTCCCACTCACTTTCTTATAAATACAAGCTTCTCCAAAAGTCTGTATAAAACCATATGCTTTGATCACACTATCAAAATGTTTATTCCAACTCCGAGATGCTTGCACCAGTCCATAAATGGATCGCTGGAGCTTGCACACTTTGTTAGCATCCTTTGGATCGATAAAACCTTCAGGTTGCATCATATACAAGTCTTCTTCCAGAAATCCATTCAGGAATGCAGTCTTTACATCCATTTGCCAAATTTCATAATCATAAAATGCAGCAATTGCTAACATGATTCGGATGGACTTAAGCATCGCTACGGGTGAGAAGGTCTCATCGTAGTCAACTCCTTGAACTTGTCGAAAACTTTTCGCAACAAGTCGAGCTTTGTAGATAGTAACATTACCATCAGCGTCAGTCTTCTTCTTGAAGATTGATTTATTCTCGATGGCTTGCCGATCATCGGGCAAGTCAACCAAAGTCCATACTTTGTTCTCATACATGGATCCCATCTCAGATTTCGTGGCCTCAAGCCATTTTGCGGAATCTGGGCTCATCATCGCTTCCTCATAGTTCGTAGGTTCATCATGGTCAAGTAACATGACCTTCAGAACAGGATTACCGTACCACTCTGGTGCGGATCTTACTCTGGTTGACCTACGAGGTTCGGTAGTAAGTTGATCGGAAGTTACATGATCATCATCATTAGCTTCCTCACTAATTAGTGTAGGAGTCACAGGAACAGATTTCTGTGATGAACTACTTTCCAATAAGGGAGCACGTACAATTACCTCATCAAGTTCTACTTTCCTCCCACTCACTTCTTTCGAGAGAAACTCCTTCTCTAGAAAGGATCCATTCTTAGCAACGAATGTCTTGCCTTCGGATCTGTGATAGAAGGTGTACCCAATAGTCTCCTTTGGGTATCCTATGAAGACACATTTATCTGATTTGGGTTTGAGCTTATCAGGTAGAAGCTTTTTCACATAAGCATCGCAGCCCCAAACTTTAAGAAACGACAACTTTGGTTTCTTGCTAAACCACAGTTCATAAGGGGCCATCTCAACGGATTTAGATGGTGCCCTATTTAACGTGAATGCAGCCGTCTCTAAAGCATAACCCCAAAACGATAGCGGTAAATCAGTAAGAGACATCATAGATCGCACCATATCTAGTAAAGTACGATTACGACGTTCAGACACACCATTATGTTGTGGTGTTCCGGGTGGCGTGAGTTGCGAAACTATTCCGCATTGTTTCAAATGAAGACCAAACTCGTAACTCAAATATTCTCCTCCACGATCAGATCATAGAAAATTTATTTTCTTGTTACGATGATTTTTCACTTCACTCTGAAATTCTTTGAACTTTTCAAATGTTTCAGACTTATGTTTCATCAAGTAGATATACCCATATATGCTCAAATCATCTGTGAAGGTGAGAAAATAACGATACCCGCCGCGAGCCTCAATATTCATCAGACCACATACATCAGTATGTACGATTTCCAATAAATCTGTTGCTCGCTCCATTGTTCCGGAGAACGGAGTTTTAGTCATCTTGCCCATGAGGCATGGTTCGCAAGTACCAAGTGATTCATAATCAAGTGATTCCAAAAGTCTATTAGAATGGAGTTTCTTCATGCGCTTTACACCAATATGACCAAACGGCAATGCCACAAATAAGTTGCACTATCATTATCAACCCTGCATCTTTTGGCTTTAATATTATGAATAGTGTGTCACTACTATCGAGATTCAACAAAAATAGACCACTCTTCAAGGGTGTATGACCATAAAAGATATTACTCATATAAATAGAACAACCATTATTCTCTGATTTAAATGAATAACCGTCTCGCATCAAACAAGATCCAGATATAATGTTCATGCTCAACGCTAGCACCAAATAACAATTACTTAGGTCTAAAACTAATCCCGAAGGTAGATGTAGAGGTAGCGTGCCGACCGCGATCACATCGACTTTGGAACCATTTCGCACGCGCATCGTCACCTCGTCCTTAGCCAATCTTCGCTTAATCCGTAATCCCTGTTTCGAGTTGCAAATATTAGCAACAGAACCAGTATCAAATACCCAGGTGCTACTGCGAGCATTAGTAAGGTACACATCAATAACATGTATATCACATATACCTTTGTTCACCTTGCCATCCTTTTTATCCGCCAAATACTTGGGGTAGTTCCGCTTCCAGTGACCAGTCCCTTTGCAGTAGAAGCACTCAGTCTCAGGCTTAGGTCCAGACTTGGGCTTCTTCACTTGAGCAGCAACGTATTTGCCGTTCTTCTTGAAGTTCCCCTTCTTCCCTTTACCCTTTTTCTTGAAACTGGTGGTCTTGTTGACCATCAACACTTCATGCTCCTTCTTGATTTCTACCTCCGTAGCCTTTAGCATCGCGAAGAGCTTGGGAATTGTCTTGTTCATCCCTTGCATATTATAGTTCATCATGAAGCTCTTGTAGCTTGGTGGTAGTGATTGAAGAATTCTGTCAATGACACAATCATCAGGAAGATTAACTCCCAGGTGAATCAAATGATTGTTATACCCAGACATTTTGAGTATATGTTCACTGACAAAACTATTCTCCTCCATCTTGCAGCTGTAGAACTTATTGGAGACTTCATATCTTTCAATCTGGGCATTTGCTTGAAATATGAACTTCAAGTCCTGGAACATCTCATATGCTCCATGACGTTCAAAACATCGTTGAAGTCCCGGTTCTAAGCCGTAAAGCATGGCACACTGAACTATCGAGTAGTCATCAGCTTTGCTCTGCCAGACGTTCACAACGTCCGGTGTTGCTCCTGCAGCGGGTCTTGCACCTAGTGGTGCTTCCAGGACGTAATTCTTCTGTGCAGCAATGAGGATAATCCTCAAGTTACGGACCCAGTCTGTGTAATTGTTACCATCATCTTTCAACTTTCCTTTCTCTAGGAACGCATTAAAATTCAACGGAACAACAGCACGGGCCATCTATCTACAACAACATAGACATGCAAAATACTATCAGGTACTAAGTTCATGATAAATTAAAGTTCAATTAATCATATTACTAAAGAACTCCCACTTAGATAGACATCCCTCTAATCATCTAAGTGATCACGTGATCCAAATCAACTAAACCATGTCCGATCATCACGTGAGATGGAGTAGTTTTCAATGGTGAACATCACTATGTTGATCATATCTACTATATGATTCACGCTCGACCTTTCGGTCTCAGTGTTCCGAGGCCATATCTGCATATGCTAGGCTCGTCAACTTTAACCCGAGTATTCTGCATGTGCAAAACTGGCTTGCACCCGTTGTATGTGAACGTAGAGCTTATCACACCCGATCATCACGTGGTGTCTCGGCACGACGAACTTTCGCAACGGTGCATACTCAGGGAGAATACTTGTACCTTGAAATTTAGTGAGAGATCATCTTATAATGCTACCGCCGAACTAAGCAAAATAAGATGCATAAAGGATAAACATCACATGCAATCAATATAAGTGATATGATATGGCCATCATCATCTTGTGCCTTTGATCTCCATCTCCAAAGCACCGTCATGATCACCATCGTCACCGGCGCGACACCTTGATCTCCATCGTAGCATCGTTGTCGTCTCACTAACTATTGCTTCTACGACCGTCGCTACCGCTTAGTGATAAAGTAAAGCAATTACACGGCGATTGCATCTCATACAATAAAGCGACAACCATATGGCTCCTGCCAGTTGCCGATAACTCCGTTACAAAACATGATCATCTCATACAATAAAATTTAGCATCATTTCTTGACCATATCACATCACAACATGCCCTGCAAAAACAAGTTAGAAGTCCTCTACTTTGTTGTTGCAAGTTTTACGTGGCTGCTACGGGCTGAGCCGTTCTTACCTACGCATCAAAACCACAACGATTTTTTGTCAAGTATGTGTTGTTTTAACCTTCACAAGGACCGGGCATAGCCACACTCGATTCAACTAAAGTTGGAGAAACTGACACCTGCCAGCCACCTGTGTGCAAAGCACGTCGGTAGAACCAGTCTCGCGTAAGCGTACGCGTAATGTCGGTCCCGGCCGCTTCATCCAACAATACCGCCGAATCAAAGTATGACATGTTGGTAAGCAGTATGACTATTATCGCCCACAACTCACTTGTGTTCTACTCATGCATATAACATCTACGCATAAACCTGGCTCGGATGCCACTGTTGGGAAACGTGGTAATTTCAAAAAATTCCTACGCACATGCAAGATCATGGTGATGCATAGCAACGAGAGGGGAGAGTGTTGTCCACGTACCCTCGTAGACCGTAAGCGGAAGCGCTATGACAACGCAGTTGATGTAGTCGTACGTCTTCACTATCGACCGATCCTAGTACCGAAAGTACGACACCTCCGCGATCTGCACAGGTTCGGCTCGGTGACGTCCCACGAACTCACGATCCAGCAGAGTGTCGAGGGAGAGCTTCGTCAGCACAACGGCGTGATGACGGTGATGATGAAGCTACCGGCGCAGGGCTTCGCCTAAACACTGCAACGATATGAGCGAGGTGGATTATGGTGGAGGGGGGCACCACACACGGCTAAGAGATCAATGATCAATTTGTGTGTCTAGGGGGTGCCCCCTCCCCCGTATATAAAGGAGTGGAGGAGGGGGAGGGGGCCGGCCTCCTAGGCATGCCCCAAGGAGAGTCCTACTCCCACCGGGAGTAGGATTCCGCCCTTCCCTAGTTGGATTAGGAGAGAAGGAAGGGGGAGGAAGGAGGAGGCAAAGGGGGAGCCGCCCCCCTTCCCAATTCGGATTGGGCTTGGGGAAGGGGGCGCCCCCTCCTTTGCTCCCTTCTCCTGTCTCCCACTATGGCCCAGTAAGGCCCATATACCTCCCGGGGGGTTCCGGTAACCTCCCGGTACTCCGGTAAATGCCCGATCTTACCCGGAACCATTCCGATGTCAAAATATAGTCGTCCAATCTATCGATCTTTATGTCTCGACCATTTCGAGACTCCTTGTCATGTCTGTGATCATATGCGGGACTCCGAACTACCTTCGGTACATCAAAACACATAAACTCATAATACCGATTGTCACCGAACGTTAAGCGTGCGGACCCTACGGGTTCGAGAACTATGTAGACATGACCGAGACTCATCTCCGGTCAATAACCAACAGCGGAACCTGGATGCTCATATTGGTTCCTACATATTCTACGAAGATCTTTATCGGTCAAACCGCATAACAACATATGTTGTTCCCTTTGTCATCGGTATGTTGATTGCCCGAGATTCGATCGTCGGTATCTCAATACCTAGTCCAATCTCGTTACCGGCAAGTCTCTTTACTCGTTCTGTAATGCATCATTCCGTAACTAACTTATTAGTCACATTGCTTGCAAGGCTTATAATGATGTGCATTACCGAGAGGGCCCAGAGATACCTCTCCGACAATCGGAGTGACAAATCCTAATCTCGATCTATGCGAACTCAACAAGTACCATTGGAGACACCTGTAGAGCACCTTTATAATCACCCAGTTACGTTGTGACGTTTGGTAGCACACAAAGTGTTCCTCCGGTATTTGGGAGTTGCATAATCTCATAGTCATAGGAACATGTATAAGTCATGAAGAAAGCAATAGCAACATACTAAACGATCAAGTGGTAAGCTAACGGAATGGGTCAAGTCAATCACATCATTCTCTAATGATGTGATCCCGTTAATCAAATGACAACTCATGTCTATGGCTAGGAAACTTAACCATCTTTGATTCAATGAGCTAGTCAAGTAGATTTATACTAGTGACACTCTGTTTGTCTATGTATTCACACAAGTACTAAGTTTTCGGTTAATACAATTCTAGCATGAATAATAAACATTTATCATGATATAAGGAAATATAAATAACAACTTTATTATTGCCTCTAGGGCATATTTCCTTCATCTACTGCAAAGGAAATGGTCACTGGAAGCGGAACTGCCCCTAGATACTTGGCGGATAAGAAGGATGGCAAAGTGAACAAAGGTATGTTTGATATACATGTTATTGATGTGTACTTTACTAGTGTTTATAGCAACCCTCGGTATTTGATACCGGTTCAGTTGCTAAGAGTAGTAACTTTAAACGGGAGTTGCAAAATAAACAGAGACTAGTTGAGGGCGAGGTAATGATGTGAGTTGGAAGTGATTCCAAGGTTGATAAGATCACCATCACACACTCCCTTTACCTTCGGGATTAATGTTGAACCTAAAATAAATGTTATTTGGTGTTTGTATTGAGCATGAATATGATTGGATCATGTTTATTGCAATACGGTTATTCATTAAAGTCAAAGAATAATTGTTGTTCTATTTACAGGAATAAAACCTTCTACGGTCATACACTCAATATAAATGGTTTATTGAATCTCGATCATAGTGATACACATATTCATAATATTGAAGCCAAAAGATGCAAAGTTAATAATGTTAGTGCAACTTATTTATGGCACTGCCGTTTAGGTCATATTGGTGTAAAGCGCATGAAGAAACTCCATGCTGACGGACTTTTAGAATCACTTGATGCTTGCGAACCATGCCTCATGGGCAAGATGACTAAGACTCCGTTCTCCGGAACAATGGAGAGAGCAACTGACTTATTGGAAATAATACATACTTATTTGAAACAATGTGGAATAGTTTCGCAACTCACGCCACCTGGAACACCACAGCGTAATGGTGTGTCCGAACGTCATAACCGTACTTTATTAGATATGGTGCGATCTATGATGTCTCTTACCGATTTAGCACTATCGTTTTGGGGTTATGCATTAGAGACAGCTACATTCACGTTAAATAGGGCACCATCTAAATCCACTGAGATGACACCATATGAACTGTGGTTTGGCAAGAAACCCAAGTTGTCGTTTCTTAAAGTTTGGGGCTGCGATGCTTATGTGAAAAAGCTTCAACCTGATAAGCTCGAACCCAAATCGGAGAAACGTGTCTTCATAGAATACCCAAAGGAGACTGTTGGGTACACCTTGTATCACAGATCCGAAGGCAAGATATTCGTTGCTAAGAACGGATCCTTTCTAGAGAAGGAGTTTCTCTCGAAAGAAGTGAGTGGGAGGAAAGTAGCACTTGATGAGTTAATTGTACCTTCTCCCGAATTGGAAAGTAGTACATCACAGAAATCAGTTCCAGTGATGCCTACACCAATTAGTGAGGAAGATAATGATGATGATCATGAAACTTCAGATCAAGTTACTACCGAACCTCGTAGGTCAACCAGAGTACGTTCCGCACCAGAGTGGTACGGTAATCCGGTTCTGGAAGTCATGTTACTAGACCATGACGAACCTACGAACTATGAGGAAGCAATGATGAGCCCAGATTCCAAAAAATGGCTTGAGGCCATGAAATCTGAGATAGGATCCATGTATGAAAACAAAGTATGGCCTTTGGTGGAATTGCCCGATGATCGGCAAGCCATTGAGAATAAATGGATCTTCAAGAGGAAGACGGACGATGATGGTAGTGTTACTATCTACAAAGCTCGACTTGTCGCGAAAGGTTTTCGACAAGTTCAAGGTGTTGACTACGCTGAGTTTTTCTCACTCGTAGCGATGCTTAAGTCTGTCTGAATCATGTTAGCAATTGCCGCATTTTATGAAATCTGGCAAATGGATAAATAAAACTGCATTCCTTAATGGATTTATTGAAGAAGAGTTGTATATGATGCAACCAGAAGGTTTTGTCAATCCTAAAGGTGCTAACAAAATGTGCAAGCTCCAGCGATCCATCTATGGACTGGTGCAAGCATCTCCGAGTTGGAATATACGCTTTGATGAATTCACCAAAGCATATAGTTTTATACAAACTTGCGGTGAAGCCTGTATTTACAAGAAAGTGAGTGGGAGCACTACAGCCTTTCTGATAAGTATATGTGAATGACATATTGTTGATCAGAAATGATGTAGAATTTTCTGGAAAGCATAAAGGAGTGTTTGAAAGGATTTTTTCAAAGAAAGACCTCGGTGAAGCTGCTTACATATTGGGCATCAAGATCTATAGATATGGATCAAGACGCTTGATAAGACTTTCGATAAGTACATACCTAGATAAGTATATGTAAATGACATATTGTCAATCAGAAATGATGTAGAATTTTCTGGAAAGCATAAAGGAGTGTTTGATAGGAGTTTTTCAAAGAAAGACCTCGGTGAAATAGCTTACATATTGAGCATCAAGATCTATAGAGATAGATCAAGACGCTTGATAAGTTTTTTCAATGAGTACATACCTTGACAAGTTTTTGAAGTAGTATAAAATGGAACAGTCAAAGAAAGAGTTCTTGCCTGTGTTGCAAGGTGTGAAGTTGAGTTAGACTCAAAGCCCGACCACGGCAGAAGATAAAGAGAGAATGAAAGTCATTCCCTATGCCTCAGCCATAGGTTCTATAAAGTATGCCATGCTGTGTACCAGACCTATTGTATACCCTGCCCTGAGTTTGGCAAGGGAGTACAATTTTGATCTAGGAGTAGATCACTGGACAACGGTCAAAAATATCCTTAGAGGACTAAGGAAATATTTCTCAGTTATGGAGGTGATAAAGAGTTCGTCGTAAAGAGTTACGTCGATGCAAGCTTTGACACCAATCTGGATGACTCTAAGTCACAATCCGGATACATATTGAAAGTGGGAGCAGTTAGCTAAAGTAGCTCCGTGCAGAGCATTGTAGACATATAAATTTGCAAAATACATACGGATCTGAATTTGGCAGACCCGTTGACTAAACTTCTCTCACAAGCAAAACATGATCACACCTCAGTACTCTTTGGGTGTTAATCACATGGCGATGTGAACTAGATTACTGACTCTAGTAAATCCTTTGAGTGTTGGTCACATGGCAATGTGAACTATGGGTGTTAATCACATGGTGATGTGAACTAGATTATTGACTCTAGTGCAAGAGGGAGACTGAAGGAAATATGCCCTAGAGGCAATAATAAAGTTATTATTTATTTCCTTATTTCATGATAATTGTTTATTATTCATGCTAGAATTGTATTAACCAGAAACTTGATACATGTGTGAATACATAGACAAAACAGAGTGTCCCTAGTATGCCTCTACTTGACTAGCTCGTTAATCAAAGATGGTTAAGTTTCCTAGCCATAGACATGTGTTGTCATTTGATGAACGGGATCACATCATTAGAGAATGATGTGATGGACAAGACCCATCCGTTAGCTTAGCATAATGATCATTTAGTTTTATTGATATTGCTTTCTTCATGAATTATACATGTTCCTCTGACTATGAGATTATGAAACTCCCGAATACCGGAGTAACACTTAGTGTGCTATCAAACGTCACAACATAACTGGGTGATTATAAAGATGCTCTACAGGTGTCTCCGATGGTGTTTGTTGGGTTGGCATAGATCGAGATTAGGATTTGTCACTCCGTGTTTCGGAGAGGTATCTCTAGGCCCTCTCGGTAATGCACATCACTATAAGCCTTGCAAGCAATGTGACTAATGAGTTAGTTACGGGATGATACATTACGGAATGAGTAAAGAGACTTGCCGGTAACGAGATTGAACCAGGTATTGAGATACCGACGATCGAATCTTGGGCAAGTAACATCCCGATGACAAAGGGAACAACATATGTTGTTATGCGGTTTGACCGATAAAGGTCTTCGTAGAATATGTAGGAGCCAATATGAGCATCCAGGTTCCGCTATTGGTTATTGACCGGAGATGTGTCTCGGTCATGTCTACATAGTTCTTGAACCCGTAGGGTCCGCACGCTTAACGTTCGATGATGATTTGTATTATGAGTTATGTGATTTGATGTACCGAAGGTTGTTCGGAGTCCCGGATGAGATCACGGACATGACGAGGAGTCTCAAAATGGTCAAGATGTAAAGATCGATGTATTGGAAGGCTATATTCGGACATCGGAAAGGTTCCGAGTGATTCTGGTATTTTTCGGAGTACCGGAGAGTTACGGGAATTCGCCGGGAGAAGTAATGGGCCTTATTGGGCTTTAGTGGAGAGAGGGGAGAAGGGCCAAGAGGTGGCGCGCGCCTCCCCCCTACCCAAACCGAATTCGACAAGGGGTGGGGGTGCGGCCGCCCTTTCCTTATCCCTCACCCTCTCTTTCCTTCTCTCCTACTCCAAATAGGAAAGAGGAGGGGAATCCTACTTGGACTGGGGAGTCCTAGTAGGATTCCCCATACCTGGCGCGCCCCCCTTGGGCCGGCCACCTCGTCCCTCCCCTCCTTTATATACATGGCCAGGGGGCACCCCAAAGACACACAAGATTTGTCTTAGCCGTGTGCGGTGCCCCCCTCCACAGTTACACACCTCGGTCATATCGTCGTAGTGCTTAGGTGAAGCTCTGCGCCGGTAACTTCATCATCACCCTCACCACGCCGTCGTTCTAATGAAACTCTCCCTCGGCCTCAACTGGATCAAGAGTCCGAGGGACGTCACCGAGCTGAACGTGTGCAGATCGCGGAGGTGCTGTGCGTTCGGTACTTGGATCGGTTGGATCGCAAAGACGTTCGACTACATCAACCGCGTTACTAAACGCTTCTGCTTTCGGTGTACGAGGGTACGTGGACACACTCTCCCCGCTCGTTGCTATGCATCACCTAAATAGATCTTGCGTGATCATAGGAATTTTTTTGAAATTACCGTGTTCCCCAACACCAAGAGGGGAAACACACCAGCCACAAAGGGGCTGGTACACCCCCCTCTCCCTCCCCCATAGGGGCTGGCTAAATTGGAGAAGGAAAGGGAAGGAGGAAAGGAAAAAGGGAATAGGATTCCCCCTTCCCCCTCTTCCCTTCCTACTCCGAATAGGAATAGGAAAGCGGGGAGGCCGAATTGGGAGGACCCCAAGTAGGATTCCTCCTACTTGGGGCGCCCCCTTGGCTGCCTCTCCTCCCCTCCAACCTATATATATGTGGGGGCACTACTAGAACACACACCAACAATTATTAGCCGTGTGCGGCGCCCCCCTCCATACTTTACACCTCCGGTCATATCTTCGTAGTACTTAGGAGAAGCCCTGCGCGGATAACTTCACCATCACCGTCACCATGCCGTCGTGTGATACGTCCATTTTGCATCATGCTTTTATATTGATATTTATCGCATTATGGGCTGTTATTACACATTATGTCACAATACTTATGCCTATTCTCTCTTATTTTACAAGGTTTACATGAAGAGGGAGAATGCCGACAGCTGGAATTCTGGGCTGGAAAAGGAGCAAATATTAGAGACCTATTCTGCACAACTCCAAAAGTCCTGAAACTCCACGGAAGTTATTTTTGGAAATAATAAAAAATATTGAGCGGAAGAAACACCAGAGGGGGCCACACACCAGGCACGAGGGTGGGGGCGCGCCCTACCCCCCTGGGCGCGCCCCCTGCCTCGTGGGCCCCCTGGTGGCATTCTGATGCCCATCTTCTGCTATATGAAGTTTTTGTCCGAAGAAAAATCATAAGCAAGCTTTCGGGATGAGACTCCGCCGCCACGAGGCGGAACCTTGGCGGAACCAATCTAGGGCTCTGGCGGAGCTGTTCTGCCGGGGACACTTCCCTCCGGGAGGGGGAAATCATCGCCATCGTCATCACCAACGCTCCTCTCATCAGGAGGGGGCCAATCTCCATCAACATCTTCACCAACACTATCTCCTCGCAAACCCTAGTTCATCTCTTGTATCCAATTGTTGTCTCTAAGTCTGGGATTGGTACCTGTAGGTTGCTAGTAGTGTTGATTACTCCTTGTAGTTGATGCTAGTTGGTTTATTTGGTGGACGATCATATGTTCAGATCCGTTATGCATATTAATACTCCTCTGATTATGAACATGAATATGCTTTGTGAGTAGTTACGTTTGTTCCTGAGGACATGGGAGAAGTCTTGCTATTAGTAGTCATGTGAATTTGGTATTCGTTCGATATTTTGATGAGATGTATGTTGTCTCTCCTCTAGTGGTGTTATGTGAACGTCGACTACATGACACGTCACCATTATTTGGGCCTAGAGGAAGGCATTGGGAAGTAATAAGTAGATGATGGGTTGCTAGAGTGATAGAAGCTTAAACCCTAGTTTATGCGTTGCTTCGTAAGGGGCTGATTTGGATCCATATGTTTCATGCTATGGTTAGGTTTACCTTAATACTTCTTTTGTAGTTGAGGATGCTTGCAATAGGAGTTAATCATAAGTGGGATGCTTGTTCAAGTAAGGACAGCAGCCAAGCACCGGTCCACCCACATATCAAATTATCAAAGTACCGAACATGAATCATATGAACGTGATGAAAACTAGCTTGACGATAATTCCCATGTGTCCTCGGGAGCGCTTTTCTCTATATAAGAATTTGTCCAGGCTTATCCTTTGCTACAAAAGGATTGGGCCACCTTGCTGCACTTTATTTGCTTTTGTTACTTGTTGCTCGTTACAAATTATCTTATCACAAAACTATCTGTTACCTATAATTTCAGTGCTTGCAGAGAATACCTTGCTAAAAACCGCTTATCATTTCCTTCTGCTCCTCGTTGGGTTCGACACTCTCACTTATCGAAAGGACTACGATAGATCTCCTATACTTGTGGGTCATCAAGACTCTTTTCTGGCGCCGTTGCCGGGGAGTGAAGCGCCTTTGGTAGGTGGAATTTGGTAAGGAAAAATTTATATAGTGTGCTGAAATTTACTGTCACTTGTTACTATGGAAAGTAATCCTCTGAGGGGCTTGTTCGGGGTATCTTCACCCCGACCAGTAGAGCAAAGAGTTGCTCCTCAACCTACTGAACCTACTGAAAATGAAAATGTCTACTTTGAGATCCCTTCGGGTATGATAGAAAAACTGCTAGCTAATCCTTTTGCAGGAGACGGAACATTACATCCTGATGAGCACCTAATCTATGTGGATGAAGTTTGTGGATTATTTAAGCTTGCAGGTATGCCCGATGATGTTATCAAGAAGAAGGTCTTCCCTTTATCTTTGAAGGGAGATGCATTGACATGGTATAGGCTATGTGATGATATGGGATCATGGAACTACAAACGATTGAAATTGGAATTTCATCAGAAGTTTTATCATATGCATCTTGTTCATCGTGATCGTAATTATATATATAATTTTTGGCCTCGCGAAGGAGAAAGCATCGCTCAAGCTTGGGGGAGGCTTAAGTCAATGTTATATTCATGCCCCAATCATGAGCTCTCAAGAGAAATGATTATTCAAAATTTTTATGCTCGGCTTTCTGACAACAATCGCACCATGCTCGATACTTCTTGTACTGGTTCTTTTATGATGAAGACTATTGAATTCAAATGAATTTATTGGAGAGAATTAAACGCAACTCTGAAGATTGGGATCTCGACGAAGGTAAGGAGTCAGGTATAACACCTAAGTTTGATTGTGTTAAATCTTTTATGGATACTGATGTTTTCCGTAAATTTAGCACTAAATATGGACTTGACTCTCAGATAGTAGCTTCTTTCTGTGAATCTTTTGCTGCTCACGTTGATCTCCCTAAGGAGAAGTGGTTTAAATATAATCCCCCCGTTGAAGTAAAAGTAGTTGCACCTATTAAAGTTGAAGAAAAGACTATCACTTATAATGATCCTATTGTTCCTATTGCTTATGTTGAGAAACCACCTTTCCCTGTTAGGATAAAGGATCATGCTAAAGCTTCAACTGTGGTTCGTAAAAGTAATATTAGAACTTATACACCTCCTGAGCAAGTTAAAGTTGAACCTAATATTGCTATCGTTAAAGATCTCTTGGCTGATAATATTGATGGGCATGTTATTTACTTCTGCAATGAGACTGCTAGAATTGCTAAATCTTGTGCTAAAGATAAACATAGACCTGTGGTAGGCATGCATGTTATTTCTGTTAAAATAGGAGATCATTGTTATCATGGCTTATGTGATATGGGTGCTAGTGCTAGTGCAATACCTCATTCCTTATACAAAGAAATTATGCATGACATTGCACCCGCTGAGTTAGAAGAAATTGATGTCACCATTAAGCTTGCCAATAGAGATACTATTTCACCCATTGGGATTGTTAGAGATGTTGAAGTCTTGTGTGGGAAAACTAAATATCCTGCTGATTTTCTTGTTCTTGGTTCCCCACAAGATAGCTTTTGTCCCATTATATTTGGTAGACCCTTCTTGAACACTGTTAATGCTAGGATAGAATGCGAAAAGGATGTTGTTACTATTGGATTGGGTGATATGACTCATGAATTTAATTTCTCTAAATTTCGTAGACAACATCGTGAAGAGGAATTGCCTAGTAAGGATGAAATCATTGGTCTTGATTCTATTGCCGTACCTCCTAGTGATCCTTTAGAACAATATTTGCTAGACCATGAAAATGATATGTTTATGAATGAAAGAAGGGAAATAGATGAAGTATTCTTTAAACAGGGACCTATTCTGAAACATACTTGCCTGTTGAAATCCTAGGGGATCCTCCTCCACCCAAGGGTGATCCCGTGTTTGAGCTTAAACCATTGCCTGATACTCTTAACTATGCTTATCTTGATGAAAAAAAGATATATCCTGTTATTATTAGTGCTAACCTTTCAGAGAAGGAGGAAGAAAAATTATTGAAAACTCTGAAGAAGCACGGTGCTGCTATTGGATATACTCTTGATGATCTTAAGGGAATTAGTCCCACTCTATGCCAACACAAAATAAATTTGGAGAAAGATGCCAAACCAGTTATTGATCATCAATGACGGCTGAATCCTAAGATGAAAGAAGTGGTAAGAAAGGAAATACTAAAGCTCCTTGAGGCAGGTATAATCTATCCCGTTGCTGATAGCCAGTGGGTAAGTCCTGTCCATTGTGTTCCTAAGAAGGGAGGTATTACTGTTGTTCCTAATGATAAAGATGAATTGATTCCGCAAAGAATTATTACAGGTTATAGGATGGTAATTGATTTCCGCAAATTAAATAAGGCTACTAAAAAGATCATTACCCCTTACCTTTTATTGATCAAATGCTAGAAAGGCTATCCAAACATACACATTTTTGCTTTCTAGATGGTTATTCTGGTTTCTCTCAAATACCCGTGTCAGCTGATGATCAATCAAATACCACGTTTACTTGCCCTTTCGGTACTTTTGCTTATAGACATATGCCTTTTGGTTTATGTAATGCACCTTCTACCTTTCAAAGATGCATGATGGCTATATTCTCTGATTTTTGTGAAAAGATTTGTGAGGTTTTCATGGACGATTTCTCCTCTATGGATCCTCTTTTGATGATTGCTTAAGCAACCTTGATCGAGTTTTGCAGAGATGTGAAGAAACTAACCTTGTCTTGAATTGGGAGAAGTGCCACTTTATGGTTAATGAAGGTATTGTCTTGGGGCATAAGATTTCTGAAAGAGGAATTGAAGTTGATAAAGCTAAAGTTGATGCTATTGAAAAGATGCCATGTCCCAAGGACATCAAAGGTATAAGAAGTTTCCTTGGTCATGCCGGCTTTTATAGGAGGTTCATTAAGGACTTCTCAAAAATTTCTCGGCCTCTGACTAACCTATTACAAAAAGATATACCTTTTGTTTTTGATGATGATTGTGTAGAAGCATTTGAAATACTTAAGAAAGCATTAATTTCTGCACCTATTGTTCAGCCACCTGATTGGAAGTTACCTTTTGAAATTATGTGTGATGCTAGTGATTATGCTGTAGGTGTTGTTCTAGGGCAAAGAGTTGATAAGAAATTAAATGTTATTCAATATGCTAGTAAAACTCTAGACAATGCCCAGGGGAATTGTCAAAGGGATTGGATTGGTGACTTACCCATTCAGTGACTTGGCACTGGACGTTCCAAAAACGGGTACTATCGGATCGGGTGAATTAGAGAATAGACAGAGGTCCGTTGGCATTTCAGCCTTTCTTCTCCAGGATTTGGGGATAGAGGGACTTGAACCCTCACAACTTATAAAGTCGACGGATTTTCCTTTTCTTATTTGATTTGGCATTATTCAACAATAAAAAAAAGAAAAATTTCATACCTTAATGAAAGGAAAATCGTAATTTTTCGTTTGCTATTTGACCAAATAGGATCGTCCAGTTCCTACAGAACCTATCACTAAAATACCCGCTACTACTGAAAAAGAATTCTTAGCAGTTGTATTTGCATGTGATAAGTTCAGACCATATATTGTTGATTCTAAAGTAACTATTCACACTGATCATGCGGCTATTAAATATCTTATGGAAAAGAAAGATGCTAAGCCTAGACTTATTAGATGGGTTCTCTTGCTACAAGAATTTGATTTGCATATTATTGATAGAAAGGGAGGTGAGAACCCCCTTGCAGACAACTTGTCTAGGTTAGAGAATGTTCTTGATGACCCACTACCTGTTGATGATAGCTTTCCTGATGAACAATTAAATGTCATAAATGCTTCTCGTACTGCTCCATGGTATGCTGATTATGCTAATTACATTGTTGCTAAATTTATACCACCTAGTTTCACATACCAGCAAAAGAAAAAGTTTTTCTATGATTTGAGGCATTACTTCTGGGATGACCCACATCTTTATAAAGAAGGAGTAGACGGTATTATTAGACGTTGTGTACCTGAGCATGAACAGGAACAGATCCTACGCAAGTGCCACTCTGAGGCTTATGGAGGGCACCACGCTAGAGATAGAACTGCACATAAGGTATTGCAATCCAGTTTTTATTGGCCTACTCTCTTCAAAGATGCTCGTAAGTTTGTCTTATCTTGTGATGAATGTCAAAGAATCGGTAATATTAGTAAACGTCAAGAAATGCCTATGAATTATTCACTTGTTATTGAACCATTTGATGTTTGGGGCTTTGATTATATGGGACCGTTTCCTGCCTCTAATGGGTATACTCATATTTTAGTTGCTGTTGATTACGTTACTAAATGGGTAGAAGCTATTCCAACTAATAGTGCTGATCATAACACTTCTATTAAAATGCTTAAAGAAGTTATATTTTCGAGGTTTGGAGTCCCTAGATATTTAATGACTGATGGTGGTTCACATTTTATTCATGGCGCTTTTCGTAAAATGCTACCAAAGTATGACGTTAATCATAGAATTGCATCTCCTTATCACCCACAGTCTAGTGGTCAAGTAGAATTGAGTAATAGAGAACTTACATTAATTTTGCAAAAGACTGTTATATATCTAGAAAGAATTGGTCCAAGAAACTTGATGATGCATTATGGGCCTATAGAACTGCATATAAAAATCCTATGGGTATGTCTCCATATAAAATGGTCTATGGAAAAGCATGTCACTTACCTCTCGAACTAGAACATAAGGCATATTGGGCTATTAAAGAGCTCAACTATGATTTCAAACTTGCTGGTGAGAAGAGGTTATTTGATATTAGCTCACTTGATGAATGGAGAACCCAAGCCTATGAGAATGCCAAGTTGTTTAAAGAAAAAGTTAAAAGATGGCATGACAAGAGAATACAAAAGCGTGAGTTTAATGTAGGTGATTATGTATTGCTATACAACTCTCGTTTAAGATTTTTTGCAGGAAAACTTCTCTCTAAATGGGAAGGTCCTTACATTATCGAGGAGGTCTATCATTCCGGTGCCATAAAAATCAACAACTTCGAAGGCACAAATCCAAAGGTGGTGAACGGTCAAAGAATCAAACATTATATCTCAGGTAATCCTATAAATGTTGAAACCAATATTATTGAAACCGTAACACTGGAGGAATACATAAGAGACACTTTCCAGAATGTTTCAGACTCCAAAAAGGAATAGGTATGTGGTACGGTAAGTAAACCGACTCCAAAACAGTTCTAATGGCAATTTTTCTCCGTTTTGGAATATTTAGAAAAATAGAAAAATAAGCAGTCCGGGAAGGACACGAGGCCTCCATGACGGTGGAGGGCGCGCCCTACCCCCTGGGCGCGCCCCCTGCCTCGTGGGCACCTCTTGCGCTCTCCGGACTCCGTTTTCTTGCACGATACGTATTTTGGTCGGTAAAAATTCATTATATAATCTCCCGAAGGTTTTGACCACCGTATCACGCAAATATCCTCTGCTTTTGTTTCGAGCTGTTTCTGTAGCAGATTTGGAGCAAGATGTCATCTGAGGATTCCGACGGAGAGAGCTATGTCTCACACCTCATTGCTGACCCAAAGACCTATGGGGATCTATCTCCTTGTGGTCGGACTACGGATGAGGAGGAGTATGCCCATTTAATGAGGATTAACGATTCAAGCTCAGAGGAGGAGGATGTCCCTCTACCTCAACCTGGGGATATGCACGTGAAGTTCAAGAAGTCTAGTCTCCCTAAGAGGGCTAAACTATCTAACAATCGATCTATTCCTTCTCGTTTTCGACAAAAAAGCAAAGGAGATTTATGTGACAAGATCTTGAAGCTGGAATCGGAGGTCGATGATTTAAAGGAGGAAATTGCCCTCCTCAATTACAATATGAAGAAGCTGAAAGCACAATTTATATCATCAACAACTCCATCATCACCACCTCCGAAGGAGATATAATCACATGCGTATGGGCACTCCCCTTGGCAACTGCCAAGCTTGGGGGGTGCCCCGGTATCGTATCACCATCACATCTCTATCTTTACCGTTTTTATTAGTTCGATCCTTTTAGTAATATCTTGATCTAGTAGAATAAAAGTTTTAGTATGATTTAGCTTTTAGTTTTGAGTTTTGCTTTATGATCCCTCTATGTAATCGAGTCCGTGAGCTATTTATAATAAAGATTAGTGTTAAGTCAAGGGCTTGATTATCTTGCTATGATCTTGAGTGAATAAAAGAAAAAGAAAGAATAAAAAGAAACAAAGAGATCATATTGATCTTATGGAGAGTAATGACTTCACATAGAAAGAGTATGATGATTAAAAATAGTTGAGAGTTGACAAACATAGCTTTGGTCATCGTTGCAATTAATAGGAAATAATAAAGAAAGAGAGGTTTCACACATAAATATACTATCTTGGACATCTTTTATGATTGTGAGCACTCATTAAAATATGACATGCTAAAGAGTTGATGTTGGACAAGGAAGACAACGTACTGGGTTATGTTTTCTTATATCTGAGATAAAGTATATTGTCATGGATCATCCAACATGTTGAGCTTGCCTTTCTCCCTCGTGCTACCCAAATTCTTTGCACCAAGTAGAGATACTACTTGTGCTTCCAAATACCCTTAAACCCAGTTTTCCCATGAGAGTCCACCATACCTACGTATGGATTGAGTAAGATCCTTCAAGTAAGTTGTCATCGGTGCAAGCAATAAAAATTGCTCTTTAAATATGTATGACTTATTAGTGTGGGAGAAAATAAGCTTTATACGATCTTGTGATGTGGAAGAAATAAAAGCGACGGACTGCATAATAAAGGTTCATATCACAAGTGGCAATATAAAGTGACGTTCTTTCGCATTAAGATTTTGTGCATCCAACCCTGAAAGGCGCATGACAACCTCTGCTTCCCTCTGCGAAGGGCCTATATTTTACTATTATCTTCTACTTATGCGAGAGTCATGGTGATCTTCACCTTTCCTTTTTAGATTTTATCCTTTGGCAAGCACAGTGTGTTGGAAAGATCCTGATATATATATATATATATATATATATATATATATATATATATATATATATATATATATATATCTAATTGGATGTAAGTTAGCATGAGCTATTATTGTTGACATTACCCTTGAGGTAAAAGGTTGGGAGGCGAAACTATAAGCCCCTATCTTTCTCTGTGTCCGATTAAAACTCCGTAACCACAAGTATTGCGTGTGTGTTAGCAATTGTGAAAGACTAAATGCTAGTTGAGTATGTGGACTTGCTGCAAAACTCTTACATAGACTCTTTCTGATGTTATGATAAATTCCAATTGCTTCAATGACTGAGATTATAGTTTGTTAGTTCTCAATGAAGTTTCTGATTCTTACTTGACATTGTGGATTGATTATTACTTGAGCATAAGAAATCATATGATAATATTTAAATATGTTGTTGTTATAAGAATGATCATGATGCCCTCATGTCCATATTTTATTTTATCGACACCTCTACCTCTAAACATGTGGACATATTTATCGTTATCAGCTTCCGCTTGAGGTCAAGCGAGGTCTAAGCTTGGGGGAGTTGATACGTCCATTTTGCATCATGCTTTTATATCAATATTTATTGCATTATGGGCTGTTATTACACATTATGTCACAATACTTATGCCTATTCTCTCTTATTTTACAAGGTTTACATGAAGAGGGAGAACGCCGCAGCTGGAATTCTGGGCAGGAAAAGGAGCAAATATTAGAGACCTATTCTGCACAACTCCAAAAGTCCTGAAACTCCACGGAAGTTTTTTTTGGAAATAATAAAAAATATTGAGCGGAAGAAACACCAGAGGGGGGCCACCCACCAGGCACGAGGGTGTGGCCCTCCGATGCCCATCTTCTGCTATATGAAGTCTTTCGTCCGAAGAAAAATCATAAGCAAGCTTTTGGGACGAGACTCCGCCGCCACGAGGCGGAACCAATCTAGGGCTCTGGCAGAGCTGTTCTGCCGGGGACACTTCCCTCTGGGAGGGGTAAATCATCGCCATCGTCATCACCAACGCTCCTCTCATCAGGAGGGGGCCAATCTCCATCAACATCTTCACCAGCACCATCTCCTCTCAAATCCGAGTTCATCTCTTGTATCCAATTCTTGTCTCTAAGTCTGGGATTGGTACCTGTAGGTTGCTAGTAGTGTTGATTACTCCTTGTAGTTGATGCTAGTTGGTTTATTTGGTGGAAGATCATATGTTCAGATCCATTATGCATATTAATACTCCTCTAATTATGAACATGAATATGCTTTGTGAGTAGTTACGTTTGTTCCTGAGGACATGGGAGAAGTCTTGCTATTAGTAGTCATGTGAATTTGGTATTCGTTCGATATTTTGATGAGATGTATTTTGTCTCTCCTCTAGTGGTGTTATGTGAACGTCGACTACATGACACTTCACCATTATTTGGGCCTAGAGGAAGGCATTGGGAAGTAATAAGTAGATGATGGGTTGCTAGAGTGACAGAAGCTTAAACCCTAGTTTATGCGTTGCTTCGTAAGGGGCTGATTTGGATCCATATGTTTCATGCTATGGTTAGGTTTACCTTAATACTTCTTTTGTAGTTGCGGATGCTTGCAATAGGAGTTAATCATAAGTGGGATGCTTGTTCAAGTAAGGACAGCACTCAAGCACCGGTCCACCCACATATCAAATTATCAAAGTACCGAACGCGAATCATATGAACGTGATGAAAACTAGCTTGACGATAATTCCCATGTGTCCTCGGGAGCGCTTTTCTCTATATAAGAATTTGTCCAGGCTTGTCCTTTGCTACAAAAAGGATTGGGCCACCTTGCTGCACTTTATTTACTTTTGTTACTTGTTGCTCGTTACAAATTATCTTATCACAAAACTATCTGTTACCTATAATTTCAGTGCTTGCAGAGAATACCTT
This sequence comes from Aegilops tauschii subsp. strangulata, assembly GCF_002575655.3. NCBI lineage: Eukaryota > Viridiplantae > Streptophyta > Magnoliopsida > Poales > Poaceae > Aegilops > Aegilops tauschii. The sequence goes on along the minus strand of NC_053036.3, from coordinate 469,768,262 downwards.
GCTGAAAACCTCTTATCATTTCCTTCTGCTCCTCGTTGGGTTCAACACTCTCACTTATCGAAAGGAGTACGATAGATCCCCTATACTTGTGGGTCATCATCGTGCTGGTGGAACTGTCCCTCGACACTTTGGTGGATCAAGAGTTCGAGCGGCGTCATCGAACTGAACGTGTGCAGAACTCGGAGGTGTCGTACATTCGGCGCTTGATCGGTCGGAACGAGAATAAGTTCGGCTACATCAACTGTGTTGTCAAACGCTTCCGCTTTCGGCCTACGAGGGTACGTGGACACACTCTCCCCCTCTCGTTGTTATGCATCTCCTAGATAGATCTTGCGTCAGCGTAGGAATATTTTTGAAATTGCATGCTATGTTTCCCAACAGTGGCATCCGAGCCAGGTCTATGCGTAGATGATATGCACGAGTAGAACACAAAGAGTTGTGGGCGGTGATCGTCATACTTCTTACCACCAATGTCTTATTTTGATTCCGCGGTATTGTTGGATGAAGCGGCCCGGACCAACCTTATATGACCACGTTCTTGAGACCGGTTCCACCGACAGACATGCAACTACTTTTGCATAAAGGTGGCTGGCGGGTGTCTGTTTCTCCAATTTTAGTTGAATCGGATTTGACTGCGGCCGGTCCTTGTTGAAGGTTAAAACAGCAAACTTGATAAATCACCGTTGTGTTTTTGATGCGTAGGTAAGAACGGTTCTTACTAGAAGCCCATAGCAACCACGTAAAACTTGCAACAACAAAGTAGAGGACTTCTAACTTGTTATTGCAGGGCATGTTGTGATGTGATGTGGTCAAGACATGATGTGATATATGTTGTTGTATGAGATGATCATGTTTTGTAAAAGTTATCGGCAACTGGCAGGAGCCTTATGGTTGTCGCTTTATTGTGTGCAATGCAAACGCCATGTAATTGCTTTACTTTATCACTATGCGTTAGCGATAGTTGTAGAAGCAATAGTTGGCGAGATGACCACAACACTACGATGGAGATCAAGGTGTCAAGCCGGTGACGATGAAGATCATGATGGTGCTTTGGAGATGGAGATCAAAAGCACAAGATGATGATGGCTATATCATGTCACATATTTTGATTGCATGTGATGTTTATCGTTTATGCATCTTATTTTGCTTAGTACGGCGATAGCATTATAAAATGATCCCTTAACTAAATTTCAAGGTATAAGTGTTCTCCCTGAGTATGCACCGTTGCGAAAGTTCTTCGTGCTGAGACACCACATGATGATCGGGTGTGATAGGCTCTATGTTCACATACAACGGGTGCAAGACAGTTTTGCACATGCGGAGTACTCGGGTTAAACTTGATGAGCCTAGCATGTACAGACATGGCCTCGGAACACTGGAGACCGAAAGGTCGAACGTGAATCATATAGTAGATATGATCAACATACAGATGTTCACCATTGATGACTACTCCATCTCACGTGATGATCGGACATGGTTTAGTTGATTTGGATCACGTGATCACTTAGATGATTAGAGGGATGTCTATCTAAGTGGGAGTTCTTAAGTAATATGATTAAGTGAACTTAATTTATCATGAACTTAGTCCTGATAGTGTTTGCATATCTATGTTTTAGATCAATAGCTTGCGATGTAGCTCCCCGTTTATTTTTTGATATGTTCCTAGTGAAAAATAAGTTGAAAGATGTTAGTACCAGTGATGCGGACTGGGTCCGTGATCTGAGGATTATCCTCATTGCTGCACAGAAGAATTATGTTCTTGATGCACCGCTAGGTGACGGACCTATCGCAGGAGCAGATGCAGACGTTATGAACATTTGGCAACCTCGGTATGATGACTACTTGATAATTTACGCCATGCTTTACAGCTTAGAACCGGGACTTCAAAAACTTTTTGAACGTCATAGAGTATATAAGATGTTCCAATAGCTGAAATTGGTATTTCAGACTCATGTCCGAGTCGAGAGGTATGAGACCTCTGATAAGTACTTTGCCTACAAGATGGAGGAGAATAGCTCAACGAGTGAGCATGTGCTCAGAATGTCTGAGTACTACAATTGCTTGAATAAAGTGGGAGTTAATCTTCTAGATAAGATAGTGATTGACAGAGTTCTGTAGTCACTATCACCAAGTTACTGGAACTTCGTGATGAACTATAATATGCAAGGGATGACGGAAACGATTCCCGAGCTCTTCGTGATGCTAAAATCGGCGAAGGTAGAAATCAAGAAAGAGCATCAAGTGTTGATGGTTAACAAGAGCACTAGTTTCAAGAAAAAGGGCAAAGGAAAAGAAAGGGAACTTCAAGAAGAATGACAAGCAAGTTGCCACTCCCGTGAAGAAGCCCAAAGCTAGACCTAAGCCTGAAACTGAGTGCTTCTACTACAAAGGGAATGGTCACTGGAAGCAGAACTACCCCAAATAATTGGCGGATAAGAAGAATGGCAAAGTGAACAAAGTTATATTTGATATACATGTTATTGATGTGTACTTTACTAGTGTTCATACTAACCCCAGGGTATTTGATGCCGGTTCAGTTGCTAAGATTAGTAACTCGAAACAGGAGTTGCAAAATGAACAGAGACTAGTTAAGGGCAAGGTAACAATGTGTGTTGGAAGTAATTCCAAGGTTGATAAGATCACCATCGCATACTCCTTCTACCTTCGGGATTAGTGTTGAACCTAAATAAATGTTATTTGGTGTTTGCGTTGAGCATGAATATGATTGGATCATGTTTATTGCAATACGGTTATTCATTTAAGTCAGAGAATAATTGTTGTTTTGTTTACATGAATAAAACCTTCTATGGTCATACACCCAACATAAATGGTTTATTGAATCTCGATCGTAGTAATACACATATTCATAATATTGATACCAAAAGATGCAGAGTTGATGATGATAGTGCAACATACTTGTGGCACTGCCGTTTAGGTCATATTGCTGTAAAGCGCATGAAGAAACTCCATGCAGATGGGCTTTTGGAATCACTTGATTATGAATCATTTGATACTTATGAACCATGCCTCATGGCCAATATGACTAACACTCCATTCTCCGGAACAATGGAGCGAGCCAATGACTTATTGGAAACAATACATACCGATGTATACAGTCCGATGAGTATTGAGGCACGCGGGGGGTATCGTTATTTTCTGACCATCACAGATGATTTGAGCAGATATGGGTATATCTACTTAATGAAACACAAGTCCGAAAAATTTGAAAAGTTCAAGGAATTTTAGAGTGAAGTGAAGAATCATCGTAACAAGAAAATAAAAGTTTCTACGATCTGATCGCGGAGGTGAATATTTGAGTTACGAGTTTGGCCTTCATTTAAAACAATGTGGAATAGTTTCACTACTCACGCCACCTGGAACACCACAGCGTAATGGTGTGTCCGAACGTCTTAACCGTACTTTATTAGATATGGTGCGATCTATGATGTCTCTTACCGATTTACCACTATCGTTTTGGGGTTATGCTTTAGAGACAGCTGCATTCACGTTAAATAGGGAACCATCTAACTTCGTTGAGACGACACCGTATGAACTGTGGTTTGGCAAGAAACCTAAGCTGTCATTTCTTAAAGTTTGGGGTTGCGGTGCTTATGTGAAAAAGCTTCAGCCTGATAAGCTCGAACCCAAATCGGAGAAGTGCGTCTTCATAGGATACCCAAAAGAAACTGTTGGGTACACGTTCTACCACAGATCCGAAGGCAAGATCTTTTTTGCTAAAATGGATCCTTTCTAGAGAAGGAGTTTCTCCCGAAAGAAGTGAGTGGGAGGAAAGTAGAACTTGATGAGGTAATTGTACCTTCTCTCAAATTGGAAAGTAGTTCATCACAGAAAACTGTTCCCGTGATGCCTACACCAACTAGAGAGGAAGCTAATGATAATGATCATGAAACTTCAGATCAAGTTACTACCAAACCTCGTAGGTCAACTAGAGCACGTTCCGCACCAGAGTGGTACAGTAATCCTGTTCTGGAGGTCATGTTGCTAGACCATGACGAACCTACGAAATATGAAGAAGCTATGATGAGCCCAGATTCCGATAAATGGCTTGAGACCATGAAATCTGAGATAGGATCCATATATATAAGAACAAAGTGTAGACTTTGGTGGACTTGCCCGATGATCGGCAAGCCATTGAGAATGAATGGATCTTCAAGTGGAAGATGGACTCTGATGGTAGTGTTACTATCTACAAAGCTCGAATTGTCGCAAAAGGTTTCCGACAAGTTCAAGGTGTTAACTATGATGAGATTTTCTCACTCGTATCGATGCTTAAGTCTGTACGAATCATGTTAGCAACTGCCGCATTTTATGAAATCTGGCAAATGGATATCAAAACTAAATTCCTTAATGGATTTATTAAGGAAGAGTTGTATATGATGCAACCAGAAGGTTTTGTCAATCCTAAAGGTGCTAACAAAATGTGCAAGCTCCAGTGATCCATCTATGGACTAGTGCAAGCATCTCAGAGTTGGAATATACGCTTTGATGAATTGATCAAAGCATATAGTTTTATACAGACTTGCGGTGAAGCCTGTATTTACAAGAAATTGAGTGGGAGCACTACAGCCTTTCTGATAAGTATACGTGAATGACATATTGTTGATTGGAAATGATGTAGAATTTTCTGAAAAGCATAAAGGAGTGTTTGAAAGGATTTTTTCAAAGAAAGACCTTGGTGAAGCTACTTACATATTGGGCATCAAGATCTATAGATATAGATCAAGACGCTTGATAAGACTTTCGATAAGTACATACCTAGATAAGATTTTGAAGGAGTTCAAAATGGATCGGTCAAAGAAGGAGTTATTGCCTGAGTTGTAAGGTATGAAGTTGAGTAAGACTCAAAACCCGACCACGGCAAAAGATAGAGAGAGAATGAAAGTCATTCCCTATGCCTCAGCCATATGTTCTATAAAGTATGCCATGATGTGTAACAAACATGTTGTGTACCTTGCCATGAATTTGGCAAGGGGGTACAATAGTGATCTAGGAGCAGATCACTAGACAGCAGTCAAAATTGTCCTTAGAGGACTAAGGAAATATTTCTCGGTTATGGAGGTGATAAAGAGTTCGTCGTAAAGAGTTACGTCGATGCAAGCTTTGACACTGATCTAGATGACTCTAAGTCTCAATCTAGATACGTATTGAATGTGGGAGCAATTAGCTAGAGTAGCTCCGTGCAGAGCATTGTAGACATAGAAATTTGCAAAATACATACGGATCTGAATGTGGCAGACCCGTTGACTAAACTTCTCTCACAAGCAAAACATGATCACACCTTAGTACTCTTTGGGTGTTAATCACATAGCGATGTGAACTAGATTATGGACTCTATTAAACCCTTTGGGTGTTGGTCACATGGCCATGTGAACTATTGGTGTTAAATCACATGGCGATATGAACTAGATTATTGGCTCTAGTGCAAGTGGGAGACTGAAGGAAATATGCCCTAAAGGCAATAATAAAGTTGTTATTTTATATTTTCTTATATCATGATAAATGTTTATTATTCATGCTAGAATTGTATTAACCGGAAACTTGATACATGTGTGGATACATAGACAAAACACTGTGTCCCTAGTAAGCCTCTACTAGACTAGCTCGTTAATCAAAGATGGTTAAGTTTTCTAACCATAGACATGTGTTGTCATTTGATGAATGGGGTCACATCATTAGGAGAATGATGTGATGGACAAGACCCATCTGTTAGCATAGCATATTGATCGTTCGGTTTTATTGCTATTGCTTTCTTCATGTCATATACATATTCCTTTGACTATGAGACTATGCAACTCCCGGATACCGGAGGAATGCCTTGTCTGCTATCAAACGTCACAACGTAACTGGGTGATTATAAAGATGCTCTACATGTATCTCCGAAGGTGTTTGTTGGGTTGGCATAGATCGAGATTAGGATTTGTCACTCCGAGTATCAGAGAGGTATCTCTGGGCCCTCTCGGTAATGCACATCATAAGAAGCCTTGCAAGCAAAGTGACTAGTGAGTTAGTTGCGGGATGATGCATTACGGAACGAGTAAAGAGACTTGCCGGTAACGAGATTGGACTAGGTATGAAGATACCGACGATCGAATCTCGGGCAAGTAACATACCGATGGACAAAGGGAATAACATATGTTGTCATAACGGTTCGACCGATAAAGATCTTCGTAGAATATTTAGAAGCCAATATGAGCATCCAGGTTCCGCTATTGGTTATTGACCGGAGAAATGTCTCGGTCATGTCTACATAGTTCTCGAACCCGTAGAGTCCGCACGCTTAATGTTCGATGACGATTTTGTATTATATGAGTTATGTGATTTGGTGACCGAACATTGTTCGGAGTCCCGGATGAGATCACGGACATGACGAGGAGTCTCGAAATGGTCAAGAGGTAAAGATTGATATATAGGACGATGGTATTCGGATACCGGAAGTGTTTCGGGATGCACCGGGTACTTATCGGGTCACCAGAAGGGGTTCCGGGCACCCCCGGCAAAAGATATGGGCCTTATGGGCCAAGAGGGGAAACACACCAGTCACAAAGGTGCTGGTGCACCCCCCTCCCCCCCCCCCATATGGGCTGGCCAAATTGGAGAAGGAAAGGGGGAGGAGGAAAGGAAAAACGGAATAGGATTCCCTCTTCCCCCTCTTCCCTTCCTACTCCGAATAGGAATAGGAAAGCGGGGAGGCCGAATTGGGAGGGCCCCAAGTAGGATTCCTCCTACTTGGGGCGCCCCCTTGGCTGCCTCTCCTCCCCTCCAACCTATATATATATATATATATATATATATATATATATATATATATATATATATATATATATATATATATATATATATATATATGGGGGGGCACCGCTCGAACACACACAAGCAATTGTTAGCCGTGTGCGGCGCCCCCCTCCACAGTTTACGCCTCCGGTCATATCTTCGTAGTGCCTAGGCGAAGCCCTTCGCGGATTACTTCACCATCACCGTCACCACGCCGTCGTGCTGGCGGAACTCTCCCTCGACACTTTGCTGGATCAAGAGTTCGAGCGACATCATCGAGCTAAACATGTGCAGAACTTGGAGGTGTCGTACATTCGGTGCTTGATCGGTCGGAACGAGAAGAAGTTCGACTACATCAACCGTGTTGTCAAACGCTTCCGCTTTCAGTCTACGAGGGTACGTGGACACACTCTCCCCCTCTCGTTGCTATGCATCTCCTAGATAGATCTTGCGTGAGCGTAGGAATTTTTTTGAAATTGCATGCTACGTTTCCCAACAATTTTCCCCACAAAAGGTTTTTTAATTATAAATCAGGTGTCCATGTTTTTGATATTTACATATTTTTACTTGTCGAATTCTAGAATACTCTTCTTAATCCAAGCAAAGTGCACTCTTTGTCCAAATAAATAGGGTATGTTTTGTTTGCTGTGTGAAGATGAATTTCGATCAAGAATTACTCTATTAGGTACTCCCTCCGTTCCTAAATATTTGTGTTTTTAGAGATTTCAAATGGACTACCACATACGGATGTATATAGACATATTTTAGCGTGTAGATTCACTTATTTTGCTTCGTATGTAGTCACTTGTTGAAATATCTAGAAAGACAAATATTTAGGAATGGATGGAGTAGTTTATATGACACAAAATTAATATCCACGGTTTCATATTCCAAGTATCGGCTTATGATTTGGAATTTGTAGCACAAAACCACTTACCGATAGATTAGCTATCAATTAAAGTCTTGTATTAATCAAAAAGAAGTCTTATATATCCTTGGCCAGGGAGGATTTTAGCCAACATGGGTGGCAACATAATCTTCAGATCGATCCACCTTCTTTGACATAGGCATCGTGTCGGTCTCATAGGATTTTACTATTGCCAATATGTCACTTTGTTTATCCATTTATTTTTGTCAAACTTGTTCCTGTTGGTTATGTGCATCGTAGTTATGCATAGACCGGGTGTCTTTTCATATGATTGTAGTCGTTTGATGCTACATTTTGAGTTAATAAAACCGACTTTATCAAAAATATATCCATATTGAGGGAGTACAAAAACTTTGGGTATCGCTCATGCATATGTTAAGTTCTGTTGCCCGCACTTGCTTTAAGTGAAGCTGGTGGGGCATGCACGCATGGACGGTGTGTGTTTTTTTTAGAAAAGGAGGATGACCCCCGGCCTCTGCATCTAGGAGATGCATATGGCCACTTTATTGATTATTCTCGAGGACCGTACAAAGTATTACAACAATGTGCCTGAATCCGCCATCTTGGCAACGTATGCCGCTACTCCTATCCAATATGATGAAGGGGTGCTAGCTGGGCCACTACCCAAACCACTCACCTAAGCCTAACATCAAAAGCCGGAAGCCGAAACTCATTCGGAAGCCCCAGCCGAGCCACATACCTGTGTGTGGTTGCCTATATCTTGCTGGAAAAAAAATTAATTGAAATACAGAGTCATAAACGTCGTATACACGTGTATCACTAGATGTGCATACTCACACATCAAACGAATACTGGAGTCGCAGAGCTTTAAAATTATCAAAGTAACCAAAAATGCCTTGCTATTGACGGGTACATCACCTTTTACTTGAGAATCTAACAGCAACTCTAGCGGACTCCGCAAAACGCCGGCCCGTAAAATACGTATGCAGTTCGCGCAAAACAGCTTTTGCGGGCCGGCGCGGGCTGGCACAGATGCAGACTCCCAAACGGATCCGTAAAAAAGTATATTCGTGGAATATGCTTTTTTACGGGTCGGCTATGCGGGTTCTGCTCTTTGCGCCGCTGCATCCCCACAAATCATCAGCCCGCAAATGTCAAATCCAACATAATTCAACAATCGAAAACAAACTAAATTATTCAAATCAAACATAAAACAATAATCATCCGCATTACAAATAATTATACAAATCACCGTAGCAAACTAAAAGTAATGCAATACAAAACTTGTCCTGAATACAAATACAAATGAATACAAAAATTAGTCACTGTCCAGCCCTTTGCCAATGGTGCTCAATGAGATCTTCCTGAAGTTGAAAGTGTGTGTCTGCATTTTCAATCTCCTTGTATGTCTGAAGAAAAGCTCTAATGTGGTTTGGGTCTCTAGCTGGTTTGACACGGCTACCCACATTATCATAAAAGAATTTTAAGTTCATTCATCTCTCATCTTCAAGAATCATATTGTGCAGGATAACACAGCAAGTCATGATGTTCTTCAGGGTTTTCTTATCCCAAAAACAAGCAGGACCTCGGACAATGTCAAACCTAAATTGCGAAACACCGAATGCTCTGTCAATGTCTTTTCGGGCTGCCTCTTGCACCCTTGCAAATTCACATTGTTTTTTGGTTTTGGGTTCTTTGATGCTCTTGACAAATGTGCACCAAGGAGGATATATACCATCTGCAAGATAGTACCCCTTTGTGTATTCATGCCCATCGATAGTGTAGTTGCAAGCAGGAGCATCACCACTAGCAAGCCTAGCAAACAAATGAGAGCGTTGCAACACATTGATATCATTGAGTGTGTCGGGCATACCAAAAAAGCAATGCCAAATCCATAAATCCTCGGATGCTACGGCCTCTAGCACAATTGTTGCATCACGAGACTTGCCACAATACATTCCTTGCCAAGCCTTGGGGCAATTTTTCCAATTCCAATGCATACAATCAATGCTACCTAGCATCCCAGGCCAACCTCTCCTCTCATTAGCTGCCATCAATTTCTTTGTGTAATCTTCATTTGGTGCCCGAAGATACTCGGGACCAAAGACACGGACGATCACTTTCGCAAATCTACGCACAGACTTAATTGTGCTATCTTCACCAATGTGAAGATACTCATCGGCATAGTCAGCCGGAACGCCATATGCAATCACCCGCATAGCTGCGGAGATTTTTTAATATGCACTAAATCCCTTTAAGCCCGCGGCATTCCTTCTCTGAGTGAAATACCGGCAATTTGCCTCGCAAGCTTCAACAATTTTCACAAAAAGGGATCGGCGCATTCGGTACCTTCTGCGGAAGAGGTGTGCAGGATATGTAGGATTCTCCGAAAAATAATCTTGCATCAACATCTCGTTTCCAAGATGGCGATTCCGCGGAATGCACAGACGCCCGACAGTAGATCCTCGCCTCCTCTTTTGGTACTCTTCTTCATGCTCCTTCACGGCAAGCGCCATGACCAATGTTTGCTGCCGAAAGGTCGCAAGCATGGTCTCCACATCCGAGTCGTCCAAATCGGACGAATCGGATAGCAAGAACTTCTCGCGTGGGGTCAACTCCATCTACACGCATGCCGGCGCGTCAATCTACTACACAGCTCGCGAAAATCATAAAAAGGGGACTAACCGGTGGCAAGTGATCCCGGGGCGGCGACGAGGGTGGTGCGCTCAGCGGTGGTCGATCCCAGCGGCGGCGGCGACTGGGGGGCGGCTCTTCTCGCCAGATCCGGAGGGGCGGTGCAGCGGCTCGGCGCGGGAGGGTGAAGGGCGGCCCCGCGGAGCGATTCCGCCCGCAGATATGGCCGGAATCGCCGGCGGCGGGCGGGCGGAAGCAAGGGCGGGCGGCGGCGGAAGGAAGGGGGAAAAGAGCGCGGGCTGAAATGTCTCTCCCGCCAACTGCTTCTCTGTGATGCAGGGCACCGCAGCCGCGAGGGGGAAACCCGCGTTTTCCCGGGTTGGGGCCGGAAATTTGCCGTGCCCCCTAAATTTTTTTACGGGCCAGGGCGGGATGCGGGGTCTGGTCGGGCAGGCTTTCTGGCCCGCACCCGCATTTTGGCGGTTATTTTGCAGGTCGGGGGCGGATGCGGGGTCTGCTAGAGTTGCTCTAACTTCTTACGTTACAAGATGTGACCGAAGCGGGCACTCTGAATCTAAAAGGGCTGATTACAATTTTGTTTTTTGGAAAAAGTACAATTTTAAGAGGCCATGCAGTTTATGGTCTTCAGAAATACAATATTTTCAGTTCACTCTGTAGAATTTCATTTTATATATGTGACTTTTCCCAAAAGAAGATTCCTCGGTTCATGAAATAAATTTGTGAGGGCCTCATGGAATTTGTACATGATGTAACGGGCTTAACGCGCAAAGTTCACCCCTCATGAAAATTCATGGGAGTACTCGTTCGTATCAAACATTTGCAGGATTCGAACAAAATAACGAAGAAACATAATTTGCAGTTTCGATTCGCTTCAGTGATTGTAGTTGCTGCTAGTTGGTCTAGTGAAATGAATATTTTCCATGATTTATGTTATTTCTGATGTTCTTTGTAATCCCATGACAGTTGATAAATAGATCAGAAGTTCTTAAAGAAAAAAAACTAAGGTGGATTCCTCCGAATCATGACGCCGACATAGCCCGATACACGCACCCAGCGCTTTCCGTAAGCAGCACGCAGTAACTTATCTTAAAAGAGTGAGAGAGAGAGAGAGACAGAAGAAAAGGAAATTTTACCGTGGGCATTTTGGGGAATCTCCACAGGCAGGGTAGTGGAGCTGGAATTCCCCTGACAGTGACGCAGAGAATTTCTTGCTATCGATCGATCCTCTGCCCTGCCCCATATATACGCGGCAGCGGCTCACTCGTCCCATGCCATCGCTCGCTGGGCGACAGCATCAGAGCAAAGAAAGGTTGCCTCCCCCTGCCTTGGATTTGATAGCCGCTAGCTGATTAAGCTTATTACGCTCTGTCCTACCAGCAGCTAGCACATAAAAATATCTCCAAGAAAGAGCGGAAATCGCAGCAGCAGCAGCAGCAGCACCATCGTGCTCAGCTTAGTAGCAGTAGCACTGCTATCTCTTTCAGGCTTTCAGCTAAGCGGGAGAGCTCGCTCGCTAGCTGAGGGAGTGCCGCGCGCCATTAATGGCGGAGGCGGAAGGGCAGCTCGCGGCCTGCTGGGGGAAGCAGGACGACGAGTGGAGGAAAGGCCCGTGGACAACCCAGGAGGACAAGCTGCTCCTCGACCATGTCGCCCAGCACGGCGAAGGGAGGTGGAACTCCGTCTCCAAGCTCACAGGTACGGCCCGTATCTAGAGTTCTAATCGTACTCCTAATTAACTCGAGGTTCCTGCATCAACAGATTACTCCTACCACTACAGTACTATTTTTCTTGTCCTGCTCTTGATCTGATGTTTTCTAGCTTGATCTAATGCTTTATGTTCTTCCTTGACTTTTGTCGCTGCAAGTACGGGCCTCCTTTTCCAACTAACCCGGCTCTCGTCTGCAACTTGCAAGTTGCGAATGATTGATCAGGCCTGCAAGTTGCACACGGATGTAAACAGTACCTTAGGATCTTCAAGTACCGGCGACTTGCAAGTTCACAAAGCTAGCCGCATGCATGCATGATTCGATCCTGTACGGTCTTGTGTGTTCGTCTCTTCTTGTTAGGACGAAGATGATGAACTACCTAACGCTCTCTTTCACGCATTGAAATTTCTTGGAGAATATAGTCAGTGCGTTCCTTTGAGATTTCATCATCAATTCTTCAACTCTACACGAACTAGCTTGCACGTAAGTAGAAGCCTATTAGCTAGCTCTGCTTTACATACGATATACATGGAAGATGCATGCGTGGATATATTGCTGGTCCTGATTCCTGAGCGAGCTACGTGTACGGGAAGTCCTGGCAAGTTCCATGGGCTACTGATTAACTATTTAATCAAGACACCCATGACCATGAGCTAGTGTACGTACACGCGTTTGTTGAGGTGAAAAATATATATACATATACTAAACTAAGTGTAGCATGGCCTAATGGATGGACTATACATCGCCGTCTCTATGTGCATCCACCTCGCAGAATTGGCAAGCCAAAGGGGAGTGTTGGACGAATAATCACCAAACAATTAGTTAATTGACGTATGAATAATATCTACTAGTCAGTTGGCTATGTATCAGATGGAAAGACATTAGCACTTATATACCTAAATAGTTAGTTGGATTAGTATCAACACATAGTGATGCCGACATCAACTATGCACACCACTAGCGACGTATCTAGCATCCAGGCAGGCATTGGGGTTAATCCAAGCACGTACGGCCAATATGTTGAAATATATCTTTCTCTCCCTGGGTTAGAGCTTTTCGGTAAAGCCGTCAAGATATGAATTCAGTATACTAAATGAGGCAAATGACACCAATAGACTATATAGTTCATATGGGTACGTACGTGGCCAGGCCAGGTAATATTTTTTTTCCTGGACCACCCCTGCGTGGTAGTATAGTACTGCACATGTGGTAATCTAATCACTTGGCCCGCCGCCGAGTGCGTTTCTCATTATTTGAGCTTCGCTGCTGCAGGTCTGAAGAGAAGTGGCAAGAGTTGCAGGCTGCGGTGGGTTAACTACCTCAGACCTGATCTAAAGAGAGGCAAGATGACACCCCAAGAGGAGAGCACCATAGTCCAGCTCCACTCCTTGTGGGGGAACAGGTAAAAATATACTTACTGCAGATGATCAAGTCCCCCCTACCCTATATGCATGCAGATTGCAGACTGAGCTAAATACCGGTGTGCTAAAATTTAGTGTGCGTTTCTTCTTCAGGTGGTCGACGATTGCGCGCAGCCTGCCGGGGAGGACGGACAACGAGATCAAGAACTACTGGAGGACGCACTACAAGAAGGGCAAGCCGTCCAAGAACATCGAGCGCGCCAGGGCGCGGTTCCTGATGCAGCGGCGGGAGATGCAGCAGCAGCAGCAACAGAAGCTGCTTCTTGGGCAGGGCAAGGACGTCGAGCTCCCCGGCGCCACCGTCTCGGACGACGTCGACGAGAAAATGGACGGCGCCGTAGGCCCGGCGGCGACGGCGCTGGCTGACCACGGCCACGAGGAGCTGATCATGCAGGACGTGCTGGACTTCCTGTGCCCCATGTCCTGCGCCCTCCTCCACAGCGCCGGGCAGAGCGGCAGCTGCGGCGCCTCCACGAGCGAGGAGTACGGCTCGACCGAGGATGACGGCGCCACGTGGGGAAGCCTGTGGAACCTCGAAGATGTGGCCCATGACGGCGACGGTGGGGCATGCGCGCTGTGGTAGCTGGATGATTCCCACCGTTAGCCCTCGCGGCGAGAGCAAAAGGAGACCCCATTAAGAAGTTGCATGCTCCCTTCTGATAGCGAACGGAGGGATGCGAGAGTACATGGTGCTGAAGTGATGGATAATGATGCGGCAACAACAACAACTATCGTACGCCCACTTTGCAGGAGCCTCAGTTGGTGACACGTTGAAAGCTCTGTTGCACTTTCTCGAGGGGAAACTGAAGATGTGTTTTCCCTGGTTGGCACTGACGAAGCTCTCTTCCTGCCCAGTGCCTACTCAAACATCAGGGACAAGGGTGTGTTGAAATTGGTTTCTGTGTTAATATTAACTGTCTGAATATAACATTATCTCTGGGTATTACGTCGGATTATGATAATTCTGTTTGTCTAACTGTATTTTGACTATTTTATGGTCTGTTTAACCGCCTATTTTTTAACACATGGCAGGACTCAGGACTAGACTAGCCTATTGGTGGCAATGTTTTAAATAGCCGGCTATAGCTCCGCTATAGCCCGCTATATAGCCTTTTCAGCAGGGTGCCGCTAAATGGTCCCATGTACAAATAGCCCGCTATAGCTCGCTATAGCTAATTTTGAGGTCCGCCACTATTTGGCAATAGCCCGCTATTTAAAACATTGATTGGTGGTTTATTTTCATAGAAGAAACACCGTGAGCACGAGCACTGAGTTCGGAACTCGAACGCTTGGTGATTTATTGTTTATATATAGAACTATAGAAGAAACACCGTGAGCACACAACGCTGAGTTCAGGACTCAAATGCTGGTGGGCAGCGTGTGCACTCGCCAAGCTAGCCAACCGGGCGATGCTCGGTGCTCTAACCGACTTTTTCATTTTTGGCTACTGCGCATGGTTTCATTTTTGCACTAGACTATGAAGTAGGTTTAGCACAACACAATTCGACAATTCAACAATCGCAAACTGAGCATTACTCAACTACATAATCAGCGCTACCAGCCTTAATTAGAATCTTGATCACATGGCCGAAAGATCCGCATCAGCCTTTATTGTGCAACGCCTAGAGAAAATAATCATGAAAGACTAAACTTATAGAACAAAGTCCTCATACCTTGTCTAATAACGTGATATGAGGAAGAGGAAGGAGGACATTAGACGCTGACTGGTGAGGTGAGGTCAATTTTGATCTCGATGGTGAAGGCGGGTAGCTAACCAGTGATGGCAATGAATAATGAGCTACCATCTAGCTAGGCTTAGAGAACTGCTTGATGGGGGCACGGCGTTAGTGGTGGTTGTCATATCTACGAGGTTATGGTTTATGATGGGCGGCTGAAGCAAAAAAACAAGAGGGTCAGTGTCATTGGGCTGACGGGTGCACTAGTCACTATAGGAGGAAGGAGGAGAGAGGAAAGGTGAGGAAGGAGGGCGATGTGCAGCGTCATGCCCTAAGGGTACAATGCAACCAAACCGAATTGCACATATTCAAACCTAAACTCACACTCCCTTTTAGTGCTTGGTCCATGAGTTTGCAATATTCTCAGTCCACACAATATTGGTAAAATCCATCTCTATTAAAATTAACTAAGGAGGCCATTATAGCTCAGCCGACGTAGAAATAGTTATTTTTCGGTCAACATTGATAGTTGTCTCAATATTTTTAACACACCAACAGTCAGTTTATAAAAGAAAAGAAAAATGAAAAATTAATGCAATTTTGTTAATCGATTGTTGCAAAATTTAGTTGCATAGATTAAAAAAACATACTATATATAAAAACGGCGGTATCTATTTTCCTTTTTGAGGGAAAATGGTATTTTCTGTGGTGCATGCATGCATGTGCTAGGGTCATATATGATAATGTGAACCAAGGGCATGTCATTATTCAAGAGAGACTGACTCCACACTAAGCAATGTGACTCCAATTTCTGTCGTCTTAAGTCTTCCTTAATCAAGCCCATTATCACATGAATTGTCTAGCCCGTGCTAGTTGTTTCAAAGTCCGATTCGGCCCACGTATATAAGCATAGGCTTTTTAATGGCGCATATACCATTCAAAATTCCTGGTAGTTGGATAAAAGCTTTGGATACAGATTCAAAGCATCAAGATAAGTAGTCCGATCATTAGTTGGCGACTCATAGCAATTTAAGTAGAAAGCTTGCTTTGATATTCCATAGTAGATGAAATGTGTAACCTAGGTTATACAATTTGCAAACATCCTCTCGGGCACTTGCTCGTACCACCGCGGCATCACATACTTTAGTTAATTAAGTTAGTTTGCACATTGACTAATTGATGGAAGTATTCTAAAACACTATTTTTTTGAAGAAAATAGCATGTGGCAAATAAAAATGTTTTTTGTTTCATGTTTGGTTTAGTCCAGGGCCAATGCCTTGACTTTTACGATAGTGGTAGTATGTGGATCTGCTTATGACTCTAGGAAGGAA
Source organism: Aegilops tauschii subsp. strangulata (assembly GCF_002575655.3). Taxonomy (NCBI): domain Eukaryota; kingdom Viridiplantae; phylum Streptophyta; class Magnoliopsida; order Poales; family Poaceae; genus Aegilops; species Aegilops tauschii. The sequence goes on along the minus strand of NC_053036.3, from coordinate 469,751,792 downwards.
GCCTTTCTCTCTCAGTTACACTCTTTGTTTGTAGACTGCTCTATCCCAAACTTTGATTGAGGTAGAATTCAATTTAGTTAGGTATAGCTCTGGTAAGAAAATTGTAATGTAGATCACAAGTGGTGTGGCCCTTTTTATGCTTGGGGTGGGGCTTTGGAGTTTGTTAGGGATCAAGATGGGCAATAGGTTATTCACTTGGTCCACCAACCGGAGTGATCTTGTCATGGCCACCATTGATAGGATGTTCTGCTCAATTGACTTGAATCTAATTTTCCCGTTAGCAACCATTCAGGACCTCCCTAGGCTGGGTAGTGACCATACCACCATCCTATGGGATTCTGGTATGGGTCAAAAATCTAGAAGCCCTAGTTTTAAGTTTGAGAAATGGTAGTTGCTAAGAAGTGATTTTAGAGTAGTTGTAGTAAAGGCTTGGACTAGGCATGCTAAGGGTAGGAATACAATAGACATTTGACAGAAGAAGATGAGAAGTCTTAGGTGAAGGAAATATGCCCTAGAGGCAATAATAAAGTTGTTATTTTATATTTCCTTATATCATGATAAATGTTTATTATTCATGCTAGAATTGTCTTAACCGGAAACTTGATACATGTGTGGATACATTCACAAAACACCGTGTCCCTAGTAAGCCTCTACTAGTCTAGCTCATAAATCAAAGATGGTTAAGTTTCCTAACCATAGACATGTGTTGTCATTTGATGAACGGGATCACATAATTAGGAGAATGATGTGATGGACAAGACGCATCCGTTAGCATAGCATATTGATCGTTCAGTTTTATTGCTATTGCTTTCTTCATGTCAAATACATATTCCTTCGACTATGAGATTATGCAACTCCCGGGTAGCGGAGGAATGCCTTGTGTGCTATCAAAAGTCAAAACGTAACTGGGTGATTATAAATATGCTCTACAGGTATCTCCGAAGGTGTTTGTTGGGTTGGCATAGATCGAGATTAGGATTTGTCACTCCCAGTATCGGAGAGGTATCTGTGGGCCCTCTCGGTAATGCACATCATAAGAAGCCTTGCAAGAAAAGTGACTAATGAGTTAGTTGCGGGATGATGTATTACGGAACGAGTAAAGAGACTTGCTGGTAACGAGATTGAACTAGGTATGTAGATACCGACGATCGAATCTCGGGCAAGTAACATACCGATGGACAAAGGAAATAACGAATGTTGTCATAACGGTTCGACCGATAAAGATCGTCGTAGAATATGTAGGAGCCAATATGAGCATCTAGGTTCCACTATTGGTTATTGACCGGAGAGGTGTCTCGATCATGTCTTAGTTCTCGAACCCGTAGGGTCCGCACGCTTAACGTTCGATGACGATTTTGTATTATATGAGTTATGTGATTTGGTGACCGAATGTTGTTCGGAGTCCCGGATGAGATCACGGACATGACGAGGAGTCTCTAAATGGTCTAGAGGTAAAGATTGATATATAGGACGATAGTATTCGGACACCGGAAGTGTTCTGGGGGTACCAGGTACATATCGGGTCACCGGAAGGGGTTCCGGGCACCCCCCCCCCCCCCGGCAAAGATATGGGCCTAATGGGCCAAGAGGGGAAACGCAGCAGCCAGCAGGGGCTGCTGCAGCCCCCATATGGGCCGCACCTTAGGAAGAAGGAAAGGGGGGAAGAGAGAAGGAGGGGGAGGGATTCGGCCTCCCCCTTCCTTCCCTCCTCCCTCCTCTTTCCTTCCCCCTCCGGTGAATATGGTAAGGGAGGGCGAATTGGACAAGGCCCCTAAGTAGGATGGAAAACGTTTGCTTTCATCCGGTTGATTTCTTCCTTCTGTAAACCGCTCCCTCTGCTCGACACGTGTCGCACTGGCCCCACACACGGCTCTCCACTTTCCTTATCCCTTCGCACGATCCACAGGCCGCACAAACCATCTGGTTTCCTCTGCTTCATCCCCTACCTTTTTCTCCCACTTCTGGATCTTGCCATTTCTCCGCTCCGGCAGCTCGTGCCCAGCCGTCGTGCACAACCAGCTGCTGCAGGGAGGGGGGAGTGTTGTAGTGAAGCCGTCGATGCGTCGTGGGGTACTGTGATGGAGTTGCGACGCTCGGGGGAGACGGCGGAGGAGGAGATAGCCGGTGCCGCGATGGAGCACGGCTGGTCGGCTGCGCCGGTGGCGGCGCGACACTGAAGCTTCGCCGGCGGCCAATCGGGGGTGCTGTGATGGAGCAACACCCGCACGATGGGGCGCTGCAGTGAAGCATGCGGCAATCGTCGGGGTGCTGTGATGTAGCACCGCTGCGCCGGCGACGGTGCTGCACTGAAGCTTCGCCAGCGGCCATGTGATGGAGCATCACCATGCGATGGGAGCGCTGCAGTGAAGCATGCCGCGACCGTCGGGGTGCTGCGAAGGAGCACAGCCGCGCCGGCGGCGGCGCTGCGCTGAAGCTTCGTCAGCGGCCATGAGTGTTGTGACGGGAGGTGCGACGATGGCTGCGCGGTGGGGCGCTGCAGTGAAACATTCGGCGGCCGTCGGGGTGCTGCGATGGAGCGCCGCCGTGGTTGCAATGAAGCTTCATCGGTGTGGCTTCAATGCTTTTTTGTGATTGGTGGTTCTATGGCCATGGCTGCAATGGAGCAGCATGCCGATGCTCCTGGTGCTGCATGTCGGAGCTGCTGGAGCGCTGCCCGGCGATGCAGGGTGGGTGGCGGCTCTTGGAGCTGCGTTGCATCGCTTCCGACGGCTCCAGTGCCACCAGGTTACAGGATGGATGTGCAAGGACGGGTGCTGCGTTGTTCTAATGGGATGTGATCTGATGAGGAAGACGTGAGGCGAGGCTGTGTTGCTTGGATCAAATGGCGACCCAACGCCATATCGGACGGCTACCCAGGCGGATGATTTCTTAGAGAAATCATCCGGCTGATTTGTAGCAGCCGCCAAGTAGGATTCCTCCTACTTGGGGCGCCCCTTGGCTGCTCCCTCTCCCTCCCACCTATATATATGAGGGGGGAGGCACCTAGAACACACAACAACATCTGTTAACCATGTGCGGCGCCTCCCTCCACAGATTACACCCTCGCTCATATTCTCGTAGTGCTTAGGCGAAGTCCTGCGCGGATCACATCACCATCACCGTCGCCACGCCGTCGTGCTGACGAAACTCATCTACTTCCTCGACACTTTGCTGGATCAAGAGTTCGAAG